>NW_015244955.1:0-564 GCF_001447785.1 Gekko japonicus | reverse complement strand
GAGAAGACAATATGGACCTTGATGGACCAGCGACCTGATTCATTATAAGGCAGTTTCATTTGTTCAAAGTGAAAATGGGGGACGTTTGCATAATTAATTGGACAACTTCATGATTCTCTACAAGAGGAGACTCCTGCTCCCAGGAAGACCTTGCATAAAGATGGCAGTATCCACGTACTGTCTCTGCGGCTTGCTAACCGAAGGAATCTTGTCGACCGTAATTAATTTAAGGGAGGGAGGCTCAGTGATTCTCTATTTCATATTCCGCTCCCAAACTGCCTTTATTTCTGGCAGCCAAAGCCTTTTGGCATTTCAAACCTCGACAATGTGATTAAGGAAAGGAAGTCTATAACTTGTTCCTGATGTTTTATTTAACATAGTTTGGTGCTTGATTAAGTCCCTCTAATTATAAGAACTGATTCAGAGAGCTTACCGCCTAGATCCCTTCAGAGAAGGATTTTGGCAGTTTCCATGGCCTAATGAATAAGAAGCAATATGGGAAAGGGTTTTTCCCCCTCTCCTTCCATCACCTTGCTGTAGTGTAGTGGTTAAGTGTGCAGACTT
>NW_015244954.1:0-564 GCF_001447785.1 Gekko japonicus | reverse complement strand
TTAGGAGGCACTGAAAGGCCGTTTTATTTGCCAGGGTCTGTAATGGGGTGTAGGCTTCTAGGATTTTTAGGGAGTTTATTTGGAAGCACTATTGCATTTATATTTTTTAAACTCCAAGTTGTAAACCACTCTGAGCCACAAGGGAAAAATGTAGGGTGGAAATACTTTAATAAGTAAGCAAGAGCAAAAAAACAGGAAGGAGAACAATTGTTGATGATCTTCAGTTTCTGGCAGTCATACAGAAATCTCTGGTTCTATTTCTGGCCATCACTGGCTAGTGGAACAAGGCACTGCACAACAAATACAGAGTTGGGAATCTTGAGCTGGCCCCTAAGTGGGCCACGGGAGGGCATTTGCAAGGATAAAGTGGTAGGCAGAAAAAGGTAAAGAATTTAATCTAATCTCTCCCCCCACACTTTTGTTCTTTCCTTCTTGCTGTTGTCCTCACCTGAACCAGAAGCTTTGTCTCAGAGCTACACTGAAGGAAAAACTACCTGCAATAGTCTGGGGACTACAGACGTCAAGCAGAAGACCTCTTACTGAAGTACCTCTTGCTGTCCGCTG
>NW_015244953.1:0-564 GCF_001447785.1 Gekko japonicus | reverse complement strand
AGGGCGGAGGCAAACTTTCCCTCCCAGGAATTTCTCCCTTGGCTGTTTTCCTCTCAATCCTTCTCCACCTTTCAGCAGCCACAGGGGAAACAAGATAGGTCAGGATTCTCCCCCACCTCAATAAAAGGAATGAAAAAAAAGCTGGAGATCTTGAGCAGAAAAGGATCATCGATCCACCCCCCCACCCCCACCCCAGTTCTTTGCTCAAGCCCGCAGATTCCGTGGCAGATCTTTTTGGAAACCGAAACTGTCACAGGAGAAAGCACACAGACAGAGAGGCACATGCAGTGCAGTAATGCAGCACTCCTCTTCCATGAATAAGATCACTGGTTTATTCCTCAGTGTCACCAGCTGGAGGAGGCCGAGGAGCTTGGATGAATCTTCTCCAGCAGCTGGAAGGTAGAGCGTTCCGGCCTCCGTGGGCTATTGGCTCAAATGACTATAAAGAGATGGACCCCAATGCAGCAGTGAAGCTCAGTTGTGCATTACTTTACTTCTCCCAGAACAGTGTAGGGAGAGAAGGAACTTTTAACCCTTTCCTCCCATGCCATTTACAGGGTTGCC
>NW_015244952.1:0-564 GCF_001447785.1 Gekko japonicus | reverse complement strand
CCACCTGGAGGCTGGCATCCCTATTTACTGTGGGGGTCCAGAAACATGTTCATTAAACAAGCTGAAAACTAAATCCTTCAGGATATTAAATGCTTTCATCCATGGAATTGTCACATTCAAGAAGCCCTGACAGCGGTCTGAATTGTCTGGGCTGATTTAGGAGGTGCTAGTAAAGACTGCCTTTACCAGAATATGGGGTTGGATTCACCAGATGTTGGCCTCTCCCCTCATATGATTATCCATGCAATAACCATAAGGAATGGCTCCCCATCCTTTCTCAGTTCCTCTGTTTCAACTCAGGGTCAAAAATGATGCCGGGGTTACATGACTGGTTCTCCAGACTTCACTGGTTCTCCATTTGGCCTTAAAAGCAGCCATATGTGTGTGACGGATTGAGTCCATGGTACTGGGGAACTCACACCCCATGCTTCCAGCATTAAAAGGGGTTGCTTGAAGCCCTAATAAGGAAAAGGACACTGAGAGCTAATGCGGTGTCACGGTTAGAGTGTCAGACTAGGATCTGCGAGATCCAGATTCAGATCTCCACTCTGCTATGGAAGCTTG
>NW_015244951.1:0-564 GCF_001447785.1 Gekko japonicus | reverse complement strand
TCTCCCTGAGATTCCTGGCCACCAGATTCTTCCAGGGGGTCATGGCAGAAATCCTTGTGGTGTCCCAGTCCACAGCTAGCTGTTCCTTGCACAGCTTTCTGGATGCCATGTTCACCCACCTTCAGGAGCATGTGCGCTTCTCCACAGAGTGGCAGAATTATTGACAGGACGAGGCCCCTGCCCATTGTGTCTGTGAGGATCGTGTGCCTTGCGTGGTACCACCCACGTGCTTCCTCCTCCATCGTGCACAATGAACACCAACACCTGAGATGCACACACTGGTTGAGTTTTATTGACGGGATCCAGGGACAACAGAGGGGTTAGGGTGGGATTCCATGCACTACACCACTCAGTCCTTTGCCGCTAGGAAGGTGGGCAAACAACAAGGCATAGAAGTAGAGAAGTTGTACTTTGCCACTGTTCTTTCTCATGTTGTTTTAGAAAACTTTCTGAAGTGTTGCCTTGTGCACATTTGGTCAGCCATTTTAGAGCATCATACGCTAAACAAATAGAACACTTTCCTGTCTGAAATAGGTGTGAAGACCAAGAGGAATGATTCATCTT
>NW_015244950.1:0-564 GCF_001447785.1 Gekko japonicus | reverse complement strand
TAAGAAATCTGCATGACTCTTACTTCTGGTGGCACTTACTAAAATTCCTTTTCTGCTTCCTTCAGAAACTTATTTTTCTTGTGCTGTTTCATGAACAGTGTTCATATCCTAAGTCTTCTGAAAGACAGCTGTCCTTGACACTGTCATGAACTTATGCAATTTTAAATCAGTAAGGGAAAGGTTTTATTAGATTGTGAGACAATCCTTGTATACTTCCTGTTTATTTTTAATTAACATTTCATTGCACTTCCTTTACATTAACAGTGTAGTAAGAGGAGAACAGGGAGTGAGTTAGTCCCAGTTTTGGATGCACTTAACCAAATATGCCTTGGGGACCACTCATTCTGTCCAATTTATCCTGTATTCCAAACTAAGCAGATTCATTCTAGAGCATTAGAGAAGTTAAACCCTATTGTTGTTTCCTTCTTCCTTTCCCCACCTCTCTCTCACACACATATATGTGTGCGTGCAGCTGTCCATACAGGTGCACACATGCATGAAAATTAAGAGCAAGTAGGCTGAATAGGAAATGGGGGAGGGGGGTGTATAGAAATATTGATTTCT
>NW_015244949.1:0-564 GCF_001447785.1 Gekko japonicus | reverse complement strand
GGTGTGTCAGCTGCAACAAGGCATGAGGGAGCGATGGAGACATTGTGCAAGATCCCCAATCCTCCCACCACCTGCTATGTGGATGGGCTGCAACTTCTTTTATTACATTCAAAGGCCTTCCTCCTCCCTCACCCCCATCCCAAATGATGTGGACTTTTCCCACTATCTGCAGTTCCAGCCCTAAACATTTTAAATCAGCAACCTTTAAGTCAGCAACCTTTTAGTTAACGAGAGATAACTTCTGAATGATGGGAAATCGCAGGCTACCCCGGCTGTGTTATGAGAAACAGAGCGCAGACTGGGAAGAGCTTCAGACAATGAAGCTACCAGCTAAAAAGCACAGAGAAAAATCCCGTGAAATAAAAGAAGCTTTAAAAAGGCTAGAGCAGCTCTTTCCACAGTCTTTTCTTGGGTCATCTAGGGGGTGCATGAGCTACTCTGCAGAAGCTGGTAAGCTACCTATTGGAGACTGCTGCCTTAATCAGCATTGCCAGACATAAGAACATTTTTCTATATATACAAGAATCCAAGATTTGCAAGCCCTGACCTGGATAACCCAGGCAA
>NW_015244948.1:0-564 GCF_001447785.1 Gekko japonicus | reverse complement strand
GGGGGAGCACGGTAATGACATCTACCTACCCTGTGTAGTGAAAATTATTTGTAAGAATATTTGATATCTGTTATATGACCCATTTATTGTTTAGCATCTCCAGTGTTTTCCTGTGCATGATAGAGCATGGTCCAGACATTGGAACACACTTGCCTTCCATAGTATGAATGAAGCTACTTATGTTGTTGTGAAGGTAAGGGCAATGCAAGGACAATGTACAGTTATTTCTAGCCTTGCACACCCAATCCCTCTCCTTGACCTAGTCAAGGGTCCAATATCTTGTTAGAGCTGCCACCATTCTGTATGTTAAAGGTCTTCAGAGACATTTGATTAACGACAGAAACAACCTCAATAATGTCTGGATTTAATCCAGAGAACTTGCCCAAGCAGGGCAAGATTCCCAGTGTATGAAATATCCTATAAGGTACAGTAGTATAGCTTAAAAATAGTCAATATTTTTTATAAGAGATATTGAAATTGATGTATTAAAATACAATTGTTAAAAGAGAAAAGACATCAAGGTATAAAAATACAAAATTCTTAATTGCTTGGTTCCAGGCATTG
>NW_015244947.1:0-564 GCF_001447785.1 Gekko japonicus | reverse complement strand
TATCACTCAATCCCATTTAATAATCACAGTGCAGTGGTCCAATCAAAAATGCAAGCCAAGAAAAGCAGACCAGTTGCCAGTAAGGTGGAAAAATTAATAAGGTCTAGAAATAAATCCAGAGAAGGAAAAGGTAAGGACAGTTGTCTTCTGAGAATTTCTTCTGTTTGCAGGAGTTGGGATCCAACCCAGAATCCATGTCTCCTGTATCTTTACAGGAGGGATGTGAAATGTCAGAGTAAGGTCAGATTGGTTTCCTGTGCAAAAAGCCGTCGTCGAACTTGACAGTACCAAGAAGGTTGTGCTAAGTACCCACAGCCAAGTTATATTCACAAATTACTGTGTTTCAAAACCAGGCAGTATTTCTGCATTGCCAACTTGGTAACAAATTCCCACCCCTATTTTTAGTACCCAGCTCCTGTTTGATGACGACAGCCCCACTTGGAAGCGCCCAGGCCCTTTATCCTGCCACCCATTGTGTGACTCATTCAAAGCAAGCCCTGGAAACTTTCCCTTGTTGCCGTTTCACAACATGGCAGAAGGGATAAATGCAGCCTTTCCGCAGCC
>NW_015244946.1:0-564 GCF_001447785.1 Gekko japonicus | reverse complement strand
ATTCCATTAATGGGCCCACGTTTAACTGTAGCTCATCAGTTCAATGCCTTTTCATCTATTAAAGTCAAATTATTTCAGTGAGTTTGGACACTGTCATATATTGCCGCATTAAATATTATTATTTTGTTGTGATCTCAAGATAACAGATAACAAACCATACTAATAAGGTATGGTCCAGATATGTAATATATTCACTAAGATGTATTCTCTCCTTATTCCAGATGCATTACTGCATGGACTTTTATTGCCTAGTATAGGAGGTACTTGGTATCTAGAACAGCCGTAGGCATTGGCATATTATTCTAGCTTTTGATTGGAGAAGGTGTTTCCAAGCACCAGCGATACATGTGGACATCACCATCCTACCTAGGTTGTGCTAACTCCCCGATGTTGTTCTTGGTATGCACGTGTATCCCTTAAGTTGTAAGCAAAAAAGTCAGGATACTTGCTGCCTTCAGTTCATACATGAGTGATCTATCTAGATATTGGGCGGAAGCAAGAAGGAAGGAGGGAATTAGGTGTATATTGTTAGAAATTTCAAAGCATGTCCCATATCGTCTGTTA
>NW_015244945.1:0-564 GCF_001447785.1 Gekko japonicus | reverse complement strand
CCAGCTAGAATTGGCAAATTCAGAAAGTATAACTAGAGTGGTTAGAGTTGAAGTGGAGTCGCAACCAAAATTTAATGGTGTGGATCCATGCCTTAGTAGCCATCAAATTCTGTCCGCACTCCAAACATAAAGCAGCATATGGAACAAACATGGGTGCTTCCATGATCTTTTGCAAGAAGGTAGAATGGACACGTTCCACTGAAGTGTCAACTGCATCAATCCAGAGGGGTAGTCCACACAATAATTAAGCTCCAGTTTTAGCATTAAAAGCTTTGAGTGCAGCTGGCACATATTGGTTGCCACGATCATAAAAATAAAAACGAGAGATTGCTGCACCACAGACTTTAGTTACATTAATAGCCATTCTGTGGTGATGGGCCCAAGTGGCACAAGAATAAAAGTGGACATCCATCAGCTTGACCTGTTCAAATTTATTTAAGCATTTGCTTCTTATAAGATGAGCCAAACCACAACATTTGGCTGCCTCAGAAGTGATTTCATTAAAGCTATGTACAAGAAGGAGGAGATTACATTTAAAAAAAAAAAAATTATTGAAGTAATTAA
>NW_015244944.1:0-564 GCF_001447785.1 Gekko japonicus | reverse complement strand
CTTTGCTGCCTCCTGCCGGGAGCAACGGCGGCTTTTCAGTCCAGGCCCCGCAAAGTAAGCCTCAGGTTCTTTTTCATCTTCTTTAGCTGAGCAGCTGCTTGAAGAAGTGAAGATACTCTCTGTCTTCAACTTGGTCTCTGCAGTGGGTGTTCTCTGAGTATCTACTGGCTATTCGCCAAACATCCAGTAATTTTATTTCAATATTTGATATTTGGCTTCTTTGTTTGTCAGAGTTTGGTGGCTGGCATGCAATGATCATATTTTGGTTTTGCGCAATAGTGTTCAGCCATTAATATCTCATGCATTTATCTGTCTGTATCGAAACAGCTCTGAAATCTAAGAGATACTTTAAGTTTTAACCTTTAAAACTGAAGTTTTAAAATTTGAAGTTTTGCAGAGTTTGGATATTTGCATCATTTGTTTTAAACGGAAAAAATATGTGGCCAGATAAGTTTGTAAGGTTTGGGGTCAGGAAGACTCACCTTCTCTCATTGAGTTGGTCAACCTATGATATTGAGATCTGTTGCCGTGCCGTGGCTGCAGTGGCAGACTGGGAGCTGGGAA
>NW_015244943.1:0-564 GCF_001447785.1 Gekko japonicus | reverse complement strand
TGCCATTTCAGAATGCTGGTGGCAGATTGTAATTTTGAACATCTGAAGGTCCTGCAGATGGAAAGCCATCATATTAGGAGTCTTGTGGCACCTTAAAAATCCACGTGTTTGATCTGGCATAAGCTTTTGTGGACTAGAACATGCTTTGTCAGATGTTGTGGTCCTTGAAAGCTGATGCTAGAATAAAAGCTTATGAGTCTTTACAGCGCCACATAAGCAGAGGCTAACCCTAGAACCTTTCTTTCAGACATGCCAGCTCTCATGGGCAAGAATTTTTTGATGCATGGAAGCATTCCAAAGAATTGTGTATGTAGATTGGCCCTGAGAGAATAAAGACCTCTCTTTAAAGAGGAACAGCCTTCAAACTGATTCACTGAATGCAACCTTCCTGCGCAGGAGGGAAAAACAGTATTACGTAATTCTGTTTTTTAGAGCATGTGTGAACAGTATGTATTTTTAACTGAAATCAGCTTTTCCTTCTGTGGCAGAAGTACAGGCAACAAGAAGTACAGGCTTCCAGTGGAGTAATGGATCCGGTTCAAGGTGTTGGTGTTGACCTTTAAG
>NW_015244942.1:0-564 GCF_001447785.1 Gekko japonicus | reverse complement strand
CCCTAGTGACAGTGCATGGGGCTATTCTATATAGTAGTGTTTATCTGAATTCCTGGAAAGAAATATAAATATTTCAGTACATGTACTAGACTATGTATATAAGGCTATACATTGCCTGTAATTTAGTAATCTTGCCATGCAATATACTTCAACTCAACAATTTTTATACAACCTTGCTTGAAATAATTTTTTCCTCACATTCTGCACATATGCATAAAACCTTTCCACAAATTAAGGCCTGTCCATTCATGTAGCAGAATGGTAGTAAAAGGTAGAGGTGCTAGAATGGACTACCCATTTCAAATTGCGGATGGGGAATGCAATTTTAATGTTCCTCCATGAAAACCATTCCATGTAATAGAAAACAAGTTCCCTACATATGGAGAGAGAACATTATAAAGTGTGGCCCTTCACCTTATGCCCAGTTTGTACAGTCTGTTCTACTTTACCTACATCATCTATTCACATGAACTGATAAGGCTAAAACAAGGGACTTAGTCACTAATTTTGGCACAGGGAGATAGATTTTCTTTTTTCCCTGCCACACGGCAGAAAAAAACCCGG
>NW_015244941.1:0-564 GCF_001447785.1 Gekko japonicus | reverse complement strand
CACTTAACCACTACACCAAACAGATTGAAGTCCACGCACAAATCACTACACCAAACTACGCCAGAATGCTTCCTTATAGTTGCCTCCCTTCTACCCATCTGCCCCTGCCTCCCACGGTTAAAAGACATATAATTAAAAGGCGAAAAAAATCTGAGTTGAAACTTTCTACTTAGATGACTCTGTGTGCCTTCAGTGTATGTCCGCATGTGTACCTAGCTAATCTTGAAATCGGTTGTTGTGCTCACACATAGATGCCCCTAACTGCATAGGGGCAAAAAGAAGGTAATGCGATGTATCCAATTTTGTTCATTTAAAAGATGTACTGTACTGCACAGGCAAAAAGAGGGGATTCTATTCTTGACAAGTAGATCACTTAACTGATAAACCCCAGCAGGTGAGAAAAATACAGGCAATGTGGCTCAGTTTTTGCTGACTGAGATTAACACCAGTTTGGGAGAGATTCCTATGCTGAAAACAGCATGGGGAGAAGGGTTAAATGCTTCTCCCACCACGAAAATCTGAATTCCCCCCAACCCCACAGCTGCTTTTTAACATTAAAAAAAA
>NW_015244940.1:0-564 GCF_001447785.1 Gekko japonicus | reverse complement strand
CACCAAACTGTGATCCCCATGATCTGGGGCGTGAGAAGCCATAAGTTATAAAGCCAGTACATGTCCCCAATATAGAATTGTCACGGACACTTAATGGTTGCTCTCGTTGACTGCTTGTCTTTACATTTAGGAGAACCCTGCAGTTTTTAAACGCCTGCCTACCTTCCTTTTCTGTTTTCCAGTTCCCTGCTCTCACGCCAGTGTTTTACGAAGAGTCCGCGGCTGTCCAAAGAGGGAACATTTGAGGAGCCGCTATCTGACATGTTACCTCCGCACTGCATGAACATATTGTGATTTCCACCGCACTGAGTCAGCATTCCGGTGATTTAGCGTTTACATTCCCGACAGCTGTTTATTCCTCTCAGTGTAATTCCAGAGATAGATGTCCAGAAGGGGCTTACTGCCCCAGATCTATCAGAAAACATATTTAAGATATTCTCTGGTATTTAAATCATGATAAAATATATTATTCAGTAACGTTCGGATGCAGGGTGGGTAAGGGAGGTTAATTTTGACCGCTTAATGGCTTTATCTTAAAGTTCCAAAAATGAATTTTAAAACTTT
>NW_015244939.1:0-564 GCF_001447785.1 Gekko japonicus | reverse complement strand
ATGCAAAACTTGGGTGTAGTTTAAGACCTTTCTTAGCTAATGAGAAGAAATACAACTACCTCCTAGACTATATTATCCTGAATAATCCCAGAGGGGTAAGCTTTGTTAGGATGTGGAAGCAAAAATAAGCCTGGAGACTTGTGGCACCTTAAACAGTAACAGGAGTTTATTCCACGTTTCCATGGACTACAACCCACTTTGTCTACAACAGCTTATACTGGAACAGAACCTTGTTAACCTTTAAGGTGCCAACTGGACCACTACATATTTGCTAAATACTGGAGACTGTTTAGTTCCTTCCAAATCAAGTCAACATTATATACATTAAAGAACAGATATTTAAACAAGGGCTTTGTAAACATTTCTAGAACACTACTGTATTTCCCTGCACCATGAATCAACATAACTTCGTAGCATTCCATGTTGTCATCTGCCTTAACAACAGTTACTTATACTGGGGGGACAAGAAAGGATTTCCAGATCCTAGGTGCCTGGGACCTTCCTAGTTCTGTGAAACAGGAAACCTTGTAGAGTGGAAGACAGCCCAATGGGTAGCTACGTGAA
>NW_015244938.1:0-564 GCF_001447785.1 Gekko japonicus | reverse complement strand
CGTCCCCCCCCCCGCAGTGGCCGGGGGAGCCACACACAGACAACCCCTCCACCCCAGCCCCCTCAGGCTCTCCCCACAGCCGGTCTTCTTGGGCCGTGCCCAGGTCTGCCTGGGGGGGCTTCGCCTCTCGTGCCATAAAAGAAGCCAGCCCCCACTGTTCTGAGGAAAGAGCTGCTCTCAGTCTGGCTCGTGTTGTGAGACGCTCCGGCGGGGGCCCTGGGACAACGGGAGGTCCTGCCGGTGGGGGTCCTCGGCCCACGCACGGTGGGGCACGCACGGCTGGGCTGGGAACCGCCTGCCCTGGAGCTGACATGGCGCAGCCAAGCGCACCATCTCCCCACGGAGCTGGGGGGGGAAAGACCAAGGAGCTGCAGACCAGAGTCGCGCGAGACGCCCAGGGTTGGGGGGTTGGGTGGGTCCTCTGGGTCCCCCCCCCCTGCTGCCAGCCACTGTCCCCAGCAAGACTGAGCCGTCCCCCGCTCCTGCCAAGGGGGAGAGTCCTGTGGCCGGGGCAGACCCCGGCGGAGGGTGAAGCAGAGACCAGGGAGGGCTGAGCAAAGCCCC
>NW_015244937.1:0-567 GCF_001447785.1 Gekko japonicus | reverse complement strand
GTGAACATTGGTGGGGTGCAGCCTCCAGGCGGTGGCTGGAGAGCCCCTGGAACTACAGAGATCAGTTCCCCTGGAGAAAATGGAAAGTGGATTCTGTGGCATTATACCTTGTAATCCTTGTATTTTACATACCCCACTGAAATCCCTCCCCTCCCCAAACCCTGCCTTTCCCAGATTCCACCCCCCAAATCTCCAGGAATTTCCCAGTCTGGACATGGCAACCCTACGAGGAGATCTCCAGGCTCCAGCTGGAGGCTGGCGACCCTGGAAGAAGGCTTAAAGCCATGATACCGATAGCTGATAACGCCACCAAAAGATTTTGAAAGGGGTAACTCCACCAAAAGAGCGGGGCTCCCGGCACTGGAGATCTGCGGCCTGTTTGGATCCTGTGTTTCTTTAAGCGAGGATGGCCGTTTCTTCTTGGGTCTTACCAGAACACGGAGCAGAACAGATGCCCCCACCCCTCTCCAGAGTTATTTATGCTGTCGGAACGTGTGACCTTTATTCAGAACCGAGCCTTTCAGGGGGGGGAGCGTACGGCGCTTAACATACCCAAAATGTGTTGCC
>NW_015244936.1:0-564 GCF_001447785.1 Gekko japonicus | reverse complement strand
CTCTGCCAACAGTGCAGAAATACAAAATGCATTTGGATAGGGAAGTAAGCTATTTCTCGGTCTTGCAACTTGCTTAAGTATGAAGACCGGAGAACATTTACTGTAATCTGGAGGTAGAGATCAGATGAAGCCTGCTCAGAAGGTGGTTTATGGGTACATGGTGGTATTAAGTCGGTGAGTGGAAAGGAGCAAAGAATCTCAGTGCAAACTCGACCTCTCTTTTGTTTGTGCCGTAGGCTCTGAACCAGTGCTGCTAGTTGCAGTCCAGTTTGACCTGATCCTCTATGGACTGAGGAGCACGGAGGAGGATATTATCTTGACTATTGAGAAAGACTTGGTCATTTTTTCCGTTGACTACGACTTGGTGGACCAGAAAGTATTCTGGGTGGATCTTAATGCAGAAAGTATTAAATGGATGAACACACAAACCAAGGAAAAGGGGAGTTTAGTAAAAGGTGGGTCTCTTTGTTTAAAAAAAGTTCAGACATTACTAAGAACAGCATGCCTGACTGAAGTTTTGATAAAGTCTGTCAAATCCATCTAGATATGAACTTAATCTGACTC
>NW_015244935.1:0-564 GCF_001447785.1 Gekko japonicus | reverse complement strand
GGGAGGGAGAATGCACCGAAGCAGCAGCTGCGAGCCAAAGATTCTTTCTTCCTCCGTCACCTCCTTTTGTTCCCTGACAACTGGAAGGCACGTTTATTGGTTCAGGCCTTTCCGCTCCTAGCGTATAATTATCCTCCGTTCTTTGCTCTTCCAGCCAGGCAGAAGAGGAATGGCAGAAGGGGTGGACAGCCAGGAGGAGAGGGAGGGAGGGAGGGAGGGAATCATTTGGGTAAGGGTCGGACTAAGGGACTGACTCCCCGGCCAGCTCAGGGGGCTGGAGAAAGACCTTTTTTCGGAGGCAGCTGGAAGAAAGGGTGTGCACTTTGCTGCGGTTAAGTAGGTTAGACGGGGTTCTCTGTTTTGTCAAAAGCCTGGAAGACCTGTTTGAACTAGAAGTGTCACTGGGGGAAGAGGACGTGTGTTCTCTCTGGCCATTTCAGCACTTGACAGATTGCTCCGGATAATTCGAGGTGTCAAGCCACCGCAGCCCTTATATTGCATATACTGAGTATCAAAAATGAATAATACGCATTAATAATGGGCCGCGGTGGCTCAAGTGGTTAA
>NW_015244934.1:0-605 GCF_001447785.1 Gekko japonicus | reverse complement strand
TATCAGGTTATTTCTGCTCCTCATACTTCTAGTACGATGTGTTGGTCACCCAGGAGAGCCAGACCGTTACAGTAACACCAGTGTTTTTATACATCTGAAACTTGTTTGGGAATTCAGGAGTTTACGGTAGTAAGCACTCTGCTCCACAAGATGATACGGAACACACATGACCATCTGAAGTTTTCTTGTACTGAATCAGACCACTGGTCTCTCAAGGGCAGTATCTGTCCTGACAGGAAATGGTACTCCAAGGTCTTGGCACAGGTCTTTCACATCATCTCCTACCTGATCTTTTTAGTTGGAGATGCCAGTAATTTAAACTGGGACCTTCATACAAAGGAGATGGTCTACCATAGGGTCATGGCCAATGCTCCCTCTAAGCTGTGGAGTCTTGTGAGCAAAAATTCTACTTTGTGAGCTACTGGCATTAAAGTTGTGAGAGAGCGATTTGGCTACTGCATAAATTAGTTTGCTCTGGAGCCATCCTTCCTGAGCTAAGACAAAAATGTGTGACCCAGAGGCTAAAAAACCTGAGCTAGCTCACACTAACTCAACACTGGTCATGGCCTTATCCTGTTTTTTAATATGTTACTGTTGAAAGACCT
>NW_015244933.1:0-564 GCF_001447785.1 Gekko japonicus | reverse complement strand
CACTGGGCACCCCTTTTTTGCAGCCTTGAAGGGCCAGATCTTGCCCCTTTGAAAAAAGAAAGCTGAGCTTCTTCCCAAAAGCTGCACCCACAACGAAGTTCTCTGCTTGCACAGTGCGATTGTGGTCAGCCTCTCGCGTCCCTACTGCTTTTAGTCCTGCTTGCCTTCAGGTGAATGACTGCTTGTTTCCTCGTATACAGCCCAGCAACTGGTTTTCAGATAAAAACAGTTACACACACACAGAACTGTAGCCACACGGTGTGCGTTTTGACACATGCACGCAGAGGTCCGGCCACTGCAAGCCAAGTATGGCATGTCCCCACCTTTAGACATTGTAAGCTGTTTCCATCCCCCAGCTGGGGCCACAGCTCCCGCTGCAGCTTTTCCGTGACCCGGTTGATTCGAAACCAGACCAACGTCTTCTACCCACACGGCTTTGTAGCGTGAAGTCAACCGCACAGCCTAACAACTGACGCCAGCGCCACAAGGAGACTTGACGGCTCCCCCCCCCCACCACCACAAAGGACCTCAACTCATGCTGAGATACTGCAGCCAGAAACCCAG
>NW_015244932.1:0-564 GCF_001447785.1 Gekko japonicus | reverse complement strand
TCCACAGAATTTTAGTTGACTGTTCCACACTTTTAGTGCTTTATAATTTCTCCAGTTAATTCCAATGTCTTGCTTTATAATTAATAATTATTTAATCCTTTGGGGGGAAATCATTTATGTGGCACTGTTCTGGTCCTATGAAGGAGGGTTGGTTACAAAGACACCCTAACCCATTGAATATTTATTAAACAAACATTGGTGATCATTCTAAGTCACCAACATAACAAAATAATATTCTACAGGATGTAAAATAGGCAAGTTTTCCTCCTTGCTTACCTTTCAAGGAAAATAAATGCACAGGGGAGGCAAAATTCCCTTTATCAGAAGCACCTCTGAGCTCAGCAACTGTGGGACAAGGGCCGGGTGAGCTAGCTAAGTTAACGGATGACAACAAATTATTTATTCAGACTAAAAAAATCACAAGCTAACTGAAAAGAGTTTTACTTAAAAGTATAAATGGGTTGCAGGTAATCACACTGGACAAAAGCAAACTCCACTTGGTACATTTATGGAGGACAACCAAAATGACACAAAATAGTATGCCAGGTTTCAAGTTCTCCAGAA
>NW_015244931.1:0-564 GCF_001447785.1 Gekko japonicus | reverse complement strand
CGTCATTGGCTAGCCTTGGGCAAGTCCCAGCCCAGCTCTTCTCACTGTGCCATGAAGAGGGTCTTCTGCAAGAAGGGATGTACATAAAGGATGATCTGAGTCCAGGACACCAGCCACCTACCCTTGCAGCTGTTCTGTAGCAACCATTTGGCAGGAGCATACGATCACCTTGCTCAGAGTGCCAGATAAATGAAGACGGAGACTTTGGGGTAGTCTGGGAAGCAAACAATTCAATACTGCTAATCAGCTTCATTCATTAACAACCATGGCATCCACAGGACTTGGAGACAGAGACTTACAGCACATCCTTGAACATGGGGACATGATGGTGACACGCCAATTCTCATGTCAAGGATCAATGGCTGAGCCTCTCCTACACACTGGGTATTGCGGAAGTTTCCACACCTGCTGCTTTATGCTGAAATTCATTTGCTTGGCCCGTCTTCTGCTGAATGAAGCGCTAGGGGAGTGTTTTTCTTTTTGCAAAGGATATAACTGTCCTACAGCAGGTCACAAATATACCTTTCCAACAGCAGTGTGCGAAACTGTTTGCTGTGCACTGCA
>NW_015244930.1:0-564 GCF_001447785.1 Gekko japonicus | reverse complement strand
GATCTGGAAGAAAGGGACAAGATCCTAAACTCTGGGGGATCTGAAGATCCTTTTGCTGCTAAACAAAATTAGAATCTGGAATAAAAGCTTAGATGTGGCCCAGGATGGGTAATGGGAATGTTTGCGTGCACTTTGGGGGACTGTGTACAAAATCAGGTTCTTACGTTCTGTGCTCCAGCTGGTATAGAATGTTTTTTTAAAAAAAAGTCTGGGCATAGACACCAGCTGCTCTTTCGAGCTCTTTAAGCTCCCTTGGGACATTTCTGCCTTCCGTTCTAACCTAATGAGCCTGCCTCGCACCTCCCCTGTTCCATCTTAAGGCGATTACGGCCTTGGGACTTTGTCGTGCCCAGCATCGTCTTCCTGTTCTCCCCCATTTGGTTGCTGGACCACATTAAGGTGCTTCCTTACGGTTGCTCTGGGGCTGCTTCGAACACTTTCACCCAGCAATGTCAGCCAGCCAGGAACTTGGTACTGGCTGCTTAGAAATCAGTGGTGCGACTCGTGGCTAATGCCCCAGCAGTTCTTCTAGAGGCGACAGAGCTCTGCTGCTTGTGGCTACAG
>NW_015244929.1:0-564 GCF_001447785.1 Gekko japonicus | reverse complement strand
TTTTAACTGGGGAAGACGGGGACTGAGCATGCCAGGCAGGTGCGATTCCACTGAACTACACCCCCTCCAAAGGAAAACACCATCCTCCTGACAATAGCATACTACCCCAAAGCAGTCAAACAACTACTTGCTCTGGTATTGGCATCCTGATGACCGAGCAGTTTCCTGGATCCACCTTTTTGGGAAACCAGAATAATATTTACCCATCTTCAACCTGCTGACACCCATTCTCGAGGAATTCTCACTGCTTACAGCCAGAAGCCTCAAAATATCCATGGGCTCTTTCAGTTTACTGGGATATCATTTGCCTGGCCCTGGAGACTTGAAAATATTTAAAGGAGCAAATAATTTTTTGTCTGCCTACCTATCCAGGTCTACAAGTCAACCCGTATATCCGCCTGTATTCTGTCACTCCATTTAGCACAGCCTGAGGTCTTCCTTCAACCTAAGGAACCTTACTACTTAATTAATTCTCCCACCTGAAGTAAGGCTTTCAACTCTGGGGAGGAGGAGGAGAAGGAGGAGAAGATGAAGATGCAGAAGATGAGGAAGAGGAAGGAGGAG
>NW_015244928.1:0-564 GCF_001447785.1 Gekko japonicus | reverse complement strand
GCATGTGCCCAACTGACGTATACAGGACACAAATGGTAAACAAGGACTACCAAAACAGCCCCAAGTTTCTATTACTGTCATTCACCTTTTAGGAACTGGAACAAGAGCTTCTACTTAGTAGCAAATAGGATATTTTGCAAACTTTTTCCTTGCATGGTAACAGTTACAGTGGGCAAAGCTTAGAATTCCTACCTCAGACTTTAAGCACAATGTTAAGGTACAGAATGCCAATAAGCATTCATTGCTTTAACCACACTACATACACACTAATAGAGTATTTAAAATATTTCCCTCTTACCTTAATTATTGAGATTTTGTCATTCCTGTTATATTATGTGGAAGTACAGTAGGAAATGAAGAAACAGCTACTTCAGGGGCATCAAAAAAGTATGCCTACAAGATTAGAAACAGTGGGGAAGGAAACAATACATTATAAGAACCACAAATTAACTTCCTCTGCATTCTACATAACATAGTTGACACTCTTATTCCCTCTTGACAACAATCCTAATAATCCTTTGACCATCAGTAATGCAGTTAAACAACTACTCAAAACCAAGACAG
>NW_015244927.1:0-564 GCF_001447785.1 Gekko japonicus | reverse complement strand
TTGTAACAAATGAGTTTGACACCTCTACTGAACAGTCGGAACATACAGGCAATTAAAGTGACAAGGCAGAGAATGAATAGGTGAACATTCACCCTTCTTCAGGCTTCTAAACCCACTAAAAGAATTTCAAAATGCTGCACACAGAAGTGTCTAAAACTCTTCATTTAAAAAATAAATCCAATATCCCAACACACCCCACCCCTGAAACATCCACCAGAATCCAAGCAAAAAATAAACAAACGTTATTTCTGGACCTCTTTAACATACAAACTGTTCATACAGGACTTCTTTAAGCCGGCCTTGTAAATAAATCCATGGGAGTTACTGGCTCACCTGTCAAATTTATACTAACATGAGTCACCTGGGCACAGCAATTGCCTGAAAGAAAAACAATCCATTCTCACCCACCTTCCAACAACTTCCCTGCATTACTTGCCTAGAGACAATTCTTAAGTCATTAAAGAACAGTGGCTACTTGCAAGTCTTCCTTAAGCTACACACGCCCATTGTTTACAATCTGTTCTAAAGATGCGTGAAATATGTTCTATTGTTATTATGAGTAAA
>NW_015244926.1:0-564 GCF_001447785.1 Gekko japonicus | reverse complement strand
GGATATAAATCCAAATAAACATAAACATTAATAGAAGATATTCCTAGACAAAAGGAATTGTAATAAGGGAAGCCTAAAGCATTTATTTTTATTTCACCTGTACAGAACTAAATGAATCCAGTCATGATATCCAAGTTGGCTTAGGGCATTTTGTCATGAAAAAATTTTTTTGAATCTTGCTAAACCATATTATCTTAATGAAACATGTTTGCAACACAGTAGCCTTCTTAAATGAACACAACCTGGGGGATATATACTAATTATATTTGTCATGGTGTCCAAAATGCCAGATTGAAAAGAATGAAATCTAAATTAAATTCATATGCTCTATGGGAAGCTAACAACATAACAAGTGTTTTGCTGTATCACATAGTAATTTGCATATAGATTTATCTAAAAACAGCTAATTGACTTGCAAAGAGGGAAAGATATATCACTTAAAACAGCTAATCAATCCACATTGAAGGGAAACTACACAGCTTACAGGTTAAACACCGAAAAAAGATGAATGATTACCTACATAGGGTAAAATGCATCCACTGTTTCTTTCTAGCTAACACCAAT
>NW_015244925.1:0-564 GCF_001447785.1 Gekko japonicus | reverse complement strand
GGACATGAATGAATGAATTACTAACAACAACATCATCTGATACAATGAGGCCCCGTGGCACAATGGGAACCAGAAAACTCAGTGTTCAGCTGGGCTGCTAAGTCAACCCAAAATGGGATCTGAAGTCTTATGCTAGACCTGAGGAACCTATTTTGGAGTAAAGAAGAGTCATTCCCACCCCCCACCCCAACCCCGCATACAGGGAGATAGGTTCCACCCAAATATTCAGCTCTCTCACACCTTTTTGTGCCTGGCTCGGTGGTGTGGATTTTGCTATCTACATGGGGACCAGCCCTTCAGAATAAGATATAACAAGCTGAAATTTGTATTATGCAAAAGTTAACTTTCTAAAAAGGATCCTGCAATGCTACATTATAGCTTTACAAAAATAAAGCAGCCAGGACAACGATAAAAGGGCTGAAGTATTTATGGTTTTTCCATGAACATTTTTCAGTAGTTTCAAAGAGCGCTTCTCGCCAAGAATTTGTGAATCACTGCTTCAAGAGTATTCCTTAATCAGGAAGCACTGTCCTCTGAACTAAGGCCCCGGTCACACGGCAAAGT
>NW_015244924.1:0-564 GCF_001447785.1 Gekko japonicus | reverse complement strand
TCAGCAGGGCTCTTCTTAGGTTTTTATCATTTTCTGCTAGACAGGATTGGTGAGCTGGGTGGGCAGCCACTGTGCATTGAGAAATGGGAGATTGCCCCAGTATCTCTGATCACTGGGGAACCCTCGGAAGGTCTTGAGGTATAGAGTGCTGATAATGGGTCTCATAGCCGGTTTTTGTGCAGACATAATTTGTTGTGGACAGATTTGGCTACGTAATAAAAGCAACTGGATGCTGACTTTGCCATTCAGCCAGCAGCAGTATGAACTGAGTAGACAACTGACATCCCACCATGAAAGGGTTGTGTGAAAAGGCCCTGACATTGATTACGAAGAGCTGCTTTTGAGCATTTGTTGATAGGCTTTGACTATTTGATCCAGACCCAACCATCTTTTGATCCCACATTGTACTGCTTATTTTCTTGGGCTGGGTGTTTGCTTGTACTACACACAGAGTGTGATTGTTTTGACTTCCAAAGGTAAGGGTGTTCCTGTTCTGGCTGAATGTGTCATTTTTGTCTTTTGAAGTGTCTCGGTATGAAGATTTCTTCTAGCTTACGAGAAGCA
>NW_015244923.1:0-564 GCF_001447785.1 Gekko japonicus | reverse complement strand
ATTTCATAATGGGATATGGATGGAATAGAAATATAATAAGTAAATAAATGCACTGTATAGCTCACACTTCATTTCTCATTCAGGAGCAGTTGGAAAAGTACACTCTTAAATATAGATTGAGGGAAAAGCCATGAACCAATATCAAGCCGGTAGCTTGGGCAGTCTTCACATGTGACCAAGAAGCACCGTTGCTCCTCTCTCATACCACTTGGGTGACAAACATTTCATACCAAATGTGTCCAGCAGGCAATCAGACATGAGCTGAACATCAGGTCTGTGGTTTGGCACCAAATGACTTGAATTCCTACTGAAAAGATTTGCATTGTGTTTTGTGGGAAACAGCCCATGAGTGAAAATGCTGCTGATCCAAACAGATTGGCCATCGTTATAATTGCTACAGACAATTTAGATGAATGCCAAATGGTAGAGTTATTAAAAAAACAACAGTGCTTATTTATGACTATATAATTTGTGACTGATTTAACTGCTGAGTGGAGCAGCAATCAACAAATACCGTGCTGCAGAAGATTACAAAGTTATCTCAAGTAATTTTTATGTATTTTT
>NW_015244922.1:0-564 GCF_001447785.1 Gekko japonicus | reverse complement strand
ATGAGTTTAACCCACTGGTTGTAGACTTCTTCACTTTCATTGAACCTTTTTGCAAATGGACTGATCTGCCAAGGAATTCAAGCGCTTGTATCAGAAAACAAAAACAATTCCAAAATGGTTTTAGATTATGATAACAGTGTTGGATTGGAGGTGCTAGGGGCCTGTGTGCTAAACCTTTGACTGTTCAGTGTAGAAAAGCTGTTTTTCATATTTCTGAAACCAGTGTAGGTCTTTCTGTGAATGTTTGGGTTTGGTCATATGTAAATACGTAGTAGTTAAAATATTTTTTCCTGCCAGGTTAGGACAATTATTTAGACTTTTTTTAAGGAAAAAAGAAAGAATTGCAGAAGTGTTTGAAGAATTGCTTGGAAATCAATGTTTCACAGGTGGTAACATAAAGTATGTTGTTGTTGTTGTTCGGAGGACATATTTTTCGGGAAGTAACTTCAAATTTGTTGTTTAGACGTGATGTAAGTGGTTGACAAACTAGAGTTGTGACTGTGGACTGGCATGTTTACTGGAATCTGGCATCAAATTTACATTATAGGGAAGAAGCTAGAGAAA
>NW_015244921.1:0-565 GCF_001447785.1 Gekko japonicus | reverse complement strand
CCACATTGAACCCCATTTGCCATGCTGAGGCCCACGCTCCCATGGGCAGTTTCTTGGCCTGCCAGAACTAGTCAAGGTGGAAAAGCCCTGGCTCCTTCCTGGCACCTGCTGCTGCCCTTGGGCTAGGGTTGCCAGGTCTTACCTCCTCACCGGTGGGGTGTGAGAGGGAGCTCTTCAGGAGGGAAACGGGGCGACGTCTCCACACAAGACATCACCCATGTGATGACATCACACAGAAGTGACGTCATCACGCTGGTGACATTGCGTGGCGACGCTCTGGTATTTTGGGCAAAACTCTATAGAGTTTTGTCCCAAATACCAGAGCGCTGCAATGCAATGTCCCCAGCATGATGATGTCACTTCTGTGTGATGTCATCATGTCGGAGGACGTCACGTGGGGTTGTGGCTGTTGGGGATGAGGCTTCCCCCCCAGTGGCAGGTGGGCAGGAGCCTACAAAATTGGGGGATATCCGGCTTCCATCTGGGGGCTGGCAACCCTACCTGGGGCCATCTTTGGCTTCTTCTTCCCCCTCCCCTGGGACAGACCACCACCAGACCATGCATC
>NW_015244920.1:0-564 GCF_001447785.1 Gekko japonicus | reverse complement strand
GGAGTCTTGGTTGGCTGGGGTGTGTGGGTACCCGGGCAGCTACTTCACCACCCTAGCTCACCATATTTCCAGCGTTGGACATTTGATTTCAGTTTCGGTCAGGTATGAACTGGATTGTAGTCTTAAAATTTAATCCTAATGTACTCAGAAGTAAATTCTATCTATTTCAATGGGACTAACTTCCAAACAAATATGCATAGTGCAGCCTTAACATCTCAAATACCTCCGAACAGCACAAACAAATATCAAGTCTAAAAGTTTCTGTGTAAGGATATGTGTCCAGGTATAACTAAGCTGAAAATATATCTAAAATATTTGGCTCCCCCAAATATATCCAGGATTTTTTAGGATACTAAAAAAAAAAAAAGAGTCCTGAAATATCCTGGCACTATTCAGGATTAACCGGGAATATTAGGAGCTGGTGTTTGCAGACTCCCAAGATTTTTTCCCCTTTTCCACCCCGCCCCTGTCGCTGTGGCTTCCAGACTGTGGCTGTCTATAGGTAAGATTCGGTTACTTTCAAGTGTTGTTGTTTTTTAAATTTGCTGGAATTGGTTTGTATTG
>NW_015244919.1:0-564 GCF_001447785.1 Gekko japonicus | reverse complement strand
AAGTAGTCCTTCTAGAGTGTCTGTCTCTAGAATCACGATGGTGGGATCTTCTTTCTATAGAAGCAACTTGGGGTTTAAGGTGTATATAGGTGTGAATTATTTCTTCTGTATCAGAACCAAGACAGAAATTGTTGAAAGCTTCAAGTTCTGCATATAGCAGGATTACAGAAAAGCAATTCAAGCCACTCTGCTTTAATCCATGCCAAGAGGATGGCCAATTTAGATTGTCAGGCACTCATATGTACTTTTTCCCAAACACCTGGAATTTGCAGGTGAGGTGCAAAATAAAAAACAGAGAACAGCACAAGGAATAGCAAGTTATTCCTCACACCTATATGGGATTCTGAAAAGTTATACTTTGGAATGTGATGTCAACTTAAACAAATACGTTCATTTGCCTCCGTCAAAGAGGAACACAATAGAATACAAGTTAGTAATTCTGTTGATGTCAGTGGGATTTAATTAAGATTACCTCTGGTTGTATTGAGACTAATAGATTAAAAAAAATACTAAACCCCGAAGGATTTGCAGGGGTCCCCAACCATGTCGATCCGGTGGGCACTA
>NW_015244918.1:0-564 GCF_001447785.1 Gekko japonicus | reverse complement strand
TGACTTCCAGGTGCGCGCACACTCACACAGGAAAAATATTTTTTAAAAAAAATTATTGCTCACCTAATCAAAGCTCTAAGGGTGAGCTTTAAATGCGAAAGCAAATAGAGAAGAGAGTTGTGTAATGAAGAGTGACTTCAGCTAACCTCACCCTGCCTAAGCTAATGTGTGTTCAGGTCATGAGATAAAACAGTTTGATATATTCCAAACTGAAACAGGAGGACCTCTCCCACTACTGTTTTGCCATCTTTACTCCGCTTCCGTATATCCTCGTTTTTCTTGCAGTCATTTTAGCCAGGCTAGCTTAATGCTCAGTGGTAGATAAAATAATCTGTCTTCTTTCCGATGACAACCTGCATGTTATTGCGGTGCTCTCTTTGTATGCACTGACCACTAAGGAGATAATGCGCGGTAATTTATGTTGTGTTTTGATCCTGGGAAACACATCTCAGTTTTGTTGTGCTTTCATTGTTCTTTTGTTTATCACTGCTTGGACAGTTTTTGTTATATTGTTGATGGCCTTTGGCTGTATACAGTACGTTTTACCAATGTGCCCCAAACTAT
>NW_015244917.1:0-565 GCF_001447785.1 Gekko japonicus | reverse complement strand
GAGCCCCTGCAGAGGTGCTTAGATCTGGCCAGCATTAGCACAAGCAGAGCCAACACATGTCTCTTGCTTAAAGCAACAAAACACTTGTCCTGTCCTGAGGATGACTATTGCAATTGACAGATTTTGGTTCTTCTTGAAGTAGCACTTGGTCCATGTTATAAACCTTGTTACTTCCCACATCCATACTGCTGTTGTTGATCTTCCCTGTAAATGCACAGAATTCACATATGAGTGGAGTCAAATGCCAAAAAAAGTATACTTTTCCTACTTAGCATCCACCCCCATGAGGGGCTTGGATGGGCAGCAATGCTGGAAGCTCCTTCTCCTCCTATTCCTTTTTGTTGATACTTGCTGGCCCTTCCATACTCTCAGCTTGATCCCCCACTAGAGGGGAAGCACCTGCAACCATATCTGCCAAGTTCTAGTGGCATTGGGAAGAGTAGGCAGGTGCCTCCACTAGGAAGGAGGGAAGTGTTGTGGAGTGGGAGCCCCCATCACATTTTAAGGGGGCCTATGAATGGCCTCTTGCTTGTGGCCAAAACTGAGTTAGTGTGAGCTAGCTCAC
>NW_015244916.1:0-564 GCF_001447785.1 Gekko japonicus | reverse complement strand
AAGAGAACAAATACTTTAAATAAAATATACCCAGTGGAAGGACTGACACATTGGCCCACTGGAGATTATTATTTTTTTCCTTACTGGATATTTCCATCTCTACAGACAGTACCATGACCATGACATAAGATTAATAAAGATTTCACAATTCTCAGTGAACATCTACAATTGGGAATCTTTTGCTGCATATTTGGACCTACTATGATTTTAGTGGGAATTTATTTTTATCTCAAATTATCTTGATTTGTATTCTGGACAACACTATGATATCATCAAAAATGCAGTCTCTGTTTTTGCATAATTAAGAACATTTTAATTATATTTGGCTGATGTATCCACTTTGTTAAATCATTGTGCTCGCAAATATGTTTTGGTTATTAACTCTGAGTTTAAAAAAACAAAACAAAAATTCATACTTTTTAATGTCAGGCCCGTCGATCTAGCAAAATTGGAGAGTACTCTATGGCATCAGATACTGTTGATGGCATATAGTAATGAACATTAGACTTCCATGGTCTCATCGTTATGTCTGGTACCAGGGCTGTAGCCAGGATTTTGTAATTC
>NW_015244915.1:0-564 GCF_001447785.1 Gekko japonicus | reverse complement strand
GATCCTGTCAAGTGGCTGCTTGGTAAATGGAGGCTTGTCTGTGGACTCTCCTCAGAGTAGTTTGTGTTCCAGGTTTGTTGTTTTGTAAAAGCCACATTCACTTCAAAGCAGCCCTACCTTTGAATATTTGCTTGCCAGGACTGTGCCAGCAAAGAAGCCAAGCCATTCCTGTAACTGTTGTTCCATATAGCTCCAAGGAGAAGGAGACAAGCTAGGTCTCCCAGCCTTTCTGAACCTATGGGCACTTTCGGAATTTTCAGAATGGGGAGTGGGTACCACTATAAAATGGCTGCCATGGAGAGCTTATGACCTGTCACAAAATGGCTAACCTGAGGACCAAGCCAAATCACAAAATATTGAAAGATTCTGAGCCAGGCATGGTCTTAGGATCAAGACAGCTGTTTCCACATGGATGTTCCTTGAAGGTACAAAGATTATAACCCTCTGGGCATGTCTGAAACACCTCCAATTATTTGGAAAACCACATGTCAGAAGCTAGTTAGTGCTAGGAAACATACCAGTGGGTGCCATGGCACTGATGGATATCACTAAGCTAGATGACAA
>NW_015244914.1:0-565 GCF_001447785.1 Gekko japonicus | reverse complement strand
GCAGATAAAATCAAGGAAGAGACAGGATAAAAACATAACAAAGCAGAAATAATTAGCATCTGTAAACGCCAGATTGTGATAGTACCTGCCCGTCCAGATGTTAGTTTGTTGTGCCTGTTATGTTTCACCCTGCACCTTGTTTGATTTCCTCTGATTTTATGTCACTCCTGCTGTCCTTTCTGCAACAATTAAGAGTGGTCCCCTCATCCACCCTCAATGGACTGATTTCCCTTTGCTTGGTTATTGCTTCTAACTGGCCTCCCCTGTCTGTTGCTTGTAACTTATAGCATAAATATGTGTCTCCTGTGGATGTACCAGCCATGTATTTGATAAAATGAGTTCTGACCCCCTAAAGCTTTATCTGGAAGAAATATTGTTAGTCAACAAGACGCCACTGGACTTCTGCTTATCTGAGCTGAAGTCCCTGTTAGCCCTGTGCATCAAATCATGAGGTCACAAAACAAGGCTGGATGTCTGAGAGATTAATGGTTTGAAGACCAAAGAAAGAGGGGTAGCATTTTCTTCTACTCAGTCTTCTTAGGAAGACCAAATTCTCTTCTTGTAC
>NW_015244913.1:0-564 GCF_001447785.1 Gekko japonicus | reverse complement strand
GGGGGGGGGGGAGGTTTCTAGAAACTGCCACCTAAAACTTCAGTTAAATAAGAAAACAAATTTCTTTTCTGGACCATATAATTTTCAGAATTAAATATTCTGTAATTTTGCTGCATAGATAAATACAGGTCATTTCAAAACAATTGAATGTATTTTTATTCTTACAATCAGTAGGTGTGACCAGGAGGCAGGAGTGTACACAATATTTTGAACAGGTTGAGTTTAGCTTGAATTTAGCTTGGCTCATTTAAAAATAATGTCTGGGGCTGTTAATCAATTCAGTAGCGATGTCCATTGGTTCCAATGAGAAATACATTCCTGCCTGTAACTCCCCTTCTCTTTAAGAGCCCATCCAACTGGCAAGACATGCTTAACGATTGTAGCTTTCCAGCAAAGGGATCCTCCTTGCCAAATTAAAAACAGAGGGGACAAAAGTCGCCCTGTTTTATAGGCTATTAAAATTCTCCCTTGCAGAGTGGTCACACAGAGGCATGGGGATGAGGTCCCCCTTGGCCTTTCCCACCACTGGAATACTGATACAGGTGAGGGGAGCTTATTTTTAAA
>NW_015244912.1:0-565 GCF_001447785.1 Gekko japonicus | reverse complement strand
GAACTCCAAATCCTACCTGGAGGTTGGCAGGTCCCTTTTCAGGTCCCTACTGGGGAGAAGAAGGGGGTATAAAGTTTTAAATGACTGGAGATAGGCTTGCTGTGATTGCTGTTTCAAATTGTGTGCTGTAATTGTGTTGTTTCGAAGGCCGCATTTTCATAAACACTGAAAACAAGCCAGTATTATAAGTGATTCTTCTGTGTATGTTATTGTTAGCACACAAGGTATTTTTGATTTCTAATTAATACCTTGTCATTTATCCATTCAAATTTATGATCTCATTCTTATCTTGCACTCACCAGTTGTACCTCAGCGTTACAGTTTTGGCTTCAGTGAGGTCACTCTTGATTTGGTTCACAGGGATAAAAATGAAGCCCCTGTTAAACGTAAGAATTTTCACTGTGAAATTGTCAGGGAGGATTTTCGAGCAGTGAGTGAAAGTTTTCTTCTTTTTTGAGCACTAGCTAGCCAGGTGTTGTTCAGGTCCTTAGAGAGGAGGCTAGGCCCACGAGCCCTGTACAGACAGCAAGGGGAGTGAGAGTCTCAGGTAAGGCTCCTTTAATAA
>NW_015244911.1:0-565 GCF_001447785.1 Gekko japonicus | reverse complement strand
GGAGCATTCTGATTCTGAAGAAGAGCAGCCAGTCAGAGGAAACTTTCCCATTGGACCTGGGCTCAGACCTTCCACCAGATCCTTCCCCTGATGATACCATAGGAGACCTTGATCCTGTATCACCCAGTGAGGATTTAAAGCTCTAGGCAGAGCAAATGATGTGAATGGCCAAGTCTTTAGAAACTGAAGTGACCTCCAGCAGTCCAAGACCTTGTGATAAGATCTTAGGGAAGCTGTATTCAGAGTCACCAGGCATAATGGCCTTCCCAGTTCTCAAAGGCATAGCTGATATCTCTCAAGCCCTCTGGCAAAAGCCAGCTAGCATGCCTGCCACTTCTAAGAAAGTCAAAAATTTATATAGGTACAGCAAGAAGTTGTTTTAACTGTTTTTTAGCCTCATCTCGCTAGCTGAGGAGATACAAGCTAAACAGTATACAGGAGCACACTCTCCCCAGCAGACAGAGAAGGGCGAAAGATTGGCGCAGTGACCAGAAAAGATTACTCCTCTGTTGTGTTGAACCTGTGCATTGCCAACAATGGTGCAATTATGGGAGGATACCAGTTG
>NW_015244910.1:0-565 GCF_001447785.1 Gekko japonicus | reverse complement strand
TTCCTGTGGCATAACCTGTCCTCTCTTGATTACATGGATTGCTTTGAGAGATGTGGATCGTTCTGTCACAGAAAGAGCAGCTGGCCCTGAGGACCCTCCCACTCCCACCTTTACAGTTCTATGTATGTTCATGAAAAGCCATACGATATCAGAAAGTAAAAACAGAATGCAGATTTGGAAGATTGTTGGGAATACATACGTTGTTCTATTGGTCCTGCATCAGCCTTCATAGCATCCTTCTGTCTGAAGAGCAACTCCTTCTCTTCCTGAAGCTGCTGCCTCTCAGCCTCTAGTTCCTGTAATTTGTTACCTGTACAAAGGAGGTCTTGCTCAAGATGTTCAATTACATCTGTTTTTTCCTGGATTTGCTTTTCCAGAAGTGATTTTTCATCTGCATAACCATCAATAAGACCTAAAAGAGAACAAAAAAAAGTGATCAAGCATTGTCATTTTCAAGTAGGTACATCAAAATTACAGCAGGGGAAAAAATGGAAATCTCTTTCCAGGACAAGTTAACATTACATAACTATAAATGGTAAAAGTGAAATTCTCAGCTAAAAAGTTT
>NW_015244909.1:0-565 GCF_001447785.1 Gekko japonicus | reverse complement strand
TGCTGCCTTCAGGTTGTACATTCTTTCAGGCTTCTGTCTGGAGGACTGAAAGAGACTTGGTGGCTCAAACCAGGATCAAGGAAGTGGGACTGCAGTTTAGCACAATGTTTGACGGAACGATCTGTAACTCGGCATCCAAACTCAGCCCTGCCCGCCTTTCCTCCATTTTTTGTCCCTTAACCTCCTCCCAAACAGACCTTCACAAGGCCTTGGCATCACTGGCCACTGCAACGCTGGAGTCGATAGTTCAAGAAAGGTAAAGAGACATTCTCCCTGAGTGTGTTGTTTCTGGCTTGGAGATGGCGGTGTTGAAAATGTTGAGTGGAGTGAAATGGCACATATGTGAAACCTGGCTGAGTTTTGGCCAAATAGGGAGACACTGGAGTTTGCCTCTTGCGTGGTATCAATCTTCTCTGTTGCTCCTACCTGCTACAGAAAATACATCCTCTTCAGCCCCTGTGGTGTAAGCAAAGTGCTGTGTTCTCCCACATGATGCAATCAGAGCACCTGCAACACTGTGTCTCTGTTTGAATTGCGATGGGGCAAATTAGCTAAGAGATCTTTT
>NW_015244908.1:0-565 GCF_001447785.1 Gekko japonicus | reverse complement strand
AACCTGCCACTAGAGGGCGCAAAACACACGAGGAGCAGACACCCCCTCCCCAAAGGAAAAGGAACGTACACGCAAGGGAAATGAGAATGCGGGAAAGCCCATAGTCTTGCAGGCCCTCCCAAATATTATGAAGGATGGGGGCTTTGTCGAAGGAAGAAGAAGATCTACAATGGGAAAAGTGACTCCTCCTCGCAGCCATTAGAAGGACTGTTGGAGGCAGAGTGCCAGTCTGGAGGGACAAAGGTTGTACTTGCTGTGGCAGTCCTGCATTGTCTTCTAGTTTGTTATCCTGCTTCACCAGTGTTGCCGTTATTAGGAGTGATTCAGATTCTTAAATGCTTACAAGCCCTTACACGACATTCTCCTCCTCTCTCCTCCTACATAAGCTGGGATTGCACCGCAGTTGTTGGGTATCAATTTGTCAGGCTTTCGGGAGATGCGTGTGTTTGGCGCACCACAGGAAACCAGTTGAGCTAGAGAAGCAGACTGCTTGATGACGCTCCTCTTTTCCACTGGCCTCCCGTTGGTAGCTTCCCTTTGGCCAAGCAGACCAGTGAGAGTCTCT
>NW_015244907.1:0-565 GCF_001447785.1 Gekko japonicus | reverse complement strand
ACTTAACCACTACACCAAACTAATCTCTGGGGGGAAAAGTCATGTATTTCAGTCTCATTGCCCCCATTCCCTTTCCCCAACTACAGTAAGTGAAGTGACCAGCCCATGCTATTTAGATCTTTTTGAGGGACAAGAGCCTATTAATTTGGCCCTGGGCTTCTGTCGAGATGCCGTCTGTTTAGTCGCCTGCCTGTGTCATGCTTTGCTTTAGTCATCCTTCTCTTGGCGGCAGGTGAAGCTTTAGAAGGAAAACCAGAGCCAAAGAGAGACAGGCTAATAGCATTCTGCACCCACGCAGCAGAAGGGAGGAAAATGCACACCCAGAAACGATCATAATGTGACAGAGAGGAACCGTAATGCTAACAGACAGAGCTGTCTTCCTGGCAGAAATCTTTCAGAGTTTTGGGGAGTGGGGTGGGGTTGAAAAGCATTAGAATGTATAATTTAATTGAATCTGATGGGGGCTGTCCTAATGTATCAAATCTAGCTCCAGGTGAGTATTCATTTCCCTCCTCAAGGCCTGTGTTGAACAGAGGTTTGGGGGTCACAGTTGGTGGTAGGGGAA
>NW_015244906.1:0-565 GCF_001447785.1 Gekko japonicus | reverse complement strand
AAAGGCTGCAGTCGACTAACCAATCGAAGCCCTAGCCATGGCTGCTGCTCGTGTATTCAGCAGCAGCTCCCGGGCCACCACCAAGCTGTGGACTTGTTCCTTGAAAAGGACCTGTTGTAGCTATGACCGGTAGGGGAAGTCTGCTTGCTTTGCCCCACATGTTCTGCAGGGCTTAGGGGTCAGACAGGCCTCTCTTGTGCCTTTGCTAACAAAGGATACGAAGGTGAAGCAGAAATGTAGATCTCCTGCTTGCATGATGGTATTCTTGGCTTCATGGAAAATTTTACGGTGCTTATTTAATTTACTGCCTTGCTATTAATTATTAACTGTGTTTGCTGCTTTATTGTATTTAAGTGGTTTTATGGTATTTTATTATCACTTAACTGCACGGTGCTTTGGAAACTGTGGGTGCGGTACAGAAGTGTTTTAAATCAATTAAATGGACTGTAGTAAAATAATGGGCAGGCTACTGGCAGCATCTAGCCGGTCAAGTAGCTTGTGGCAAACCCTGCATTATAGTCAGCATAGCTATATCCTGTTGTAACAGCAGGTGTGCAAGATCAGT
>NW_015244905.1:0-565 GCF_001447785.1 Gekko japonicus | reverse complement strand
CCAGTTTCCTTGATCATCCCACCATCATCTCTGTGCTTCCTGTACTACCCGACGTCTACTGAATTTTAGCTTCTCAGTCCTAAATCTCCAATGTCTTTTGTGTACACTCACTGTACTTCTGGACCCTCACTTTCCTTTCTGACCTCTCCCCCTTTATTCAATTCCATCCCTCAGTCCAAGGTGCCACGTGAGGTTCTCCATACCCAGACTGAACCTCTCACTTTGTCCCCCAAAGTTGGCCTGTTGCTGAAACATTCAGTTGCTGAAACATTCTCTCAGAATCACTGTGAGTCTTCGAAGACCACATCGTAAGGTTGGGGTGAGGAAGGCAAAGGCAGGCAACAGGTAGGCATTTTGTTTTCACCGGTCATAAACAATGTTGCACCACAACTCCAAAGGTGCATCTCAACTGTCGTACTTCCAACTGAATAACATGTTGAAATAAGACAAGCCAAATGATTAGCAGCTCTGAGAACGCACCAAGTGTAAATACTGTATTGCAGTTTTGAAAATCCTGGTTTAGGAACTGTTAAGTTGTTTACTTAACAAAGAGTCAGAGAGTGAT
>NW_015244904.1:0-565 GCF_001447785.1 Gekko japonicus | reverse complement strand
GCAGATGCTCAGCCACTGAGCTACAGCCCCTCCCTATACAAAGGGGTAGAAGAGAGAGCAGACTGCTAACTATGCTGCAATTGTAGGCATGGAAATAGATGGGGGGGGGGAATGGAGAGGCAAGGGGGAAAGTGGGGAAAGGGTGTAGGCTGGGAGATATACCACTGAAACCTGAAAATCACCAAGAACTTTAGGATGTGTTGTATCATTATTTCCAGTAAGAACTAGACTGAAAAATTTTACTATTCAGAGTTTGGAACTGAAAAACAGGCAGGTTTCAGTTGTAAAACCCTGTGTGAGAGAGAATGGAGAATTGTATCATAGTAAAAGATATGATATGGTTCAAAACTAGCCAAAGCCCTTCTGAAGGTCTCTTTCATGTGAGTAGTTTGGGGAGAAAAGAATATTTGTGAAGCTTCAAGAGAAGCTGGTAGCAAGCAGCATGTCAGATAAGAGGGAAGAAATATAAGAATTATGAGAAGGAGAATTCGACCTTGATTTGCCCATGTAAAAAAGACTGATGTCAAAGGCAAAATGTGGGTGCGATCATACGTACCAAAAGCGG
>NW_015244903.1:0-565 GCF_001447785.1 Gekko japonicus | reverse complement strand
TGCCTAATGCTCTGTGTGACCAGGGCCAGGGTTATGAGAGTAAAATGGAGGAGGGGAGAGAATTATATAAACCACCCCTGATCTTCTTGGGAAAAGGGCAGGGTAAATATAATAAACCAGTAACTAAGTGCCCAACACAATCCAGTCAGTGTTCATATTTCACATTTTTAAAGGAGTATATCATTTTCTTCGTATAATTGGAAGTTTATGTGAGTACCCATTCAGAAGTTATGGATAGGTGTGAGGTACAAATGAAATAAGTAAACCAAGCATTTATCATTTTAATGTCTTTGGATTAATACTTACAGCTGAACTCTATCTAGAAATATTCATGGGCATTGCCTAGCCAAATTTGAAGTTTGATGGGACAGGAGGAAACTGAAATAGATCAGCCATTCTGAAGATTTTGGTAAACAGATCTAGTTCATTCAAGAGGCACCAACCACTTGAAGAAGCCTTGGGAGTGGCCTCTGCACAGAAGCTGCAATGCTGAGACAAAAGCCTTTCAGAAGGGAATGCATGGCATGCATTCATATCCTAAGGCTTGCCAACTGCGTGGAGAAAA
>NW_015244902.1:0-565 GCF_001447785.1 Gekko japonicus | reverse complement strand
ATCCCAGCCTGAGTTGCACCTTCTAAAGCCGCTGAAGGCAATGGGCTTGCAAGGGCATAATAGCCCCGCTTAGAAGCGCAGCATCGGAGGAGGAGAATTTTGGAAGGAGCCCCCCCCCCCGAGCGGCAGCCTCACCAGACGGTCCCCGCTTGCATCGCCGCAGAGACAGTCAAGGCCTTGTTGAGGTCCTTGGTGAAGACGGCGGCGACCAGCCCGAAGTCGGAGTTGTTGGCCCGCTCGATCACTTCGTCCATGGTCTTGAACCGCAGGATTTCTTGGACAGGCCCAAAGATCTGCAAGAGAAACAGAAGCGTTGCCAGGCAAAGAGGGTTATGGGGATTTCAGCAGAACCCGAGTTCCGGTGTGGCTAGATTCGAATCCAGGAGCACCTTGGAAACCGATAAGATTTTTTGGGGGGAGGGGGGATATGAGCTTTTGAGAGTGTAAAGCCCCCTTCACCAGAGCTCTGGTGGTCTGCCAGGGCTGAGCGCCAGGATCGGTTTCCCCTGCCTCAGCCCTAGAAAACGTGGGGGGAGGAGGAGGATTGTGAGGCACTCCAAAGGGA
>NW_015244901.1:0-566 GCF_001447785.1 Gekko japonicus | reverse complement strand
TTTGCTGAAATCACTCTCCGTCTGCATATATTTCACTTACAGTGTTAGAATTCCATTTGTTGATTTATTTGGATTCCAGAGTTGAAGAGTTTCTCTGTTTCCTCAGCATATGGTTGCCGGCTTTCCCTTTGGAGATTTAGGGGATGGTGCCTGAGAGAGAGGCTATAGTTTCTCTACAGTGTGCCATAGAGCTCCCCTCTCTGAAGTGGCCATTTTCTCCAGGGGAACTGATCTCTGAAGTGTGGAGACCAGTTGCAGTTCTAAGGGGACACCAGGCCCCACTTAGAGGATGGTCACCCTACAGACTCAGCATCTTGAGACTCTTTCCGGAATGCTATGACTTGTTTTCATGTATGATTCCTTCATTAAAAAAGAAAAAAAAATGGAATGTTCAGTTCAGTTTGAATGACAGAGAGATGAGTGTGAAGTGGTGGTGGAGCACTGTGTGAAGTGGGTTACGATGTGGAAGTTTCCGCCATAACAGCCAGTGCTGTATATTCACATTCAAATTCTGCTTCGAGGTGATACAAATTCTGTGCCTAGGGAAAGTGTATTCTGTAACAAGT
>NW_015244900.1:0-565 GCF_001447785.1 Gekko japonicus | reverse complement strand
AACATCTAGTTTGGCCTGAGGGGAGCAATACGATGGATCCAATCCTGTTTTTTCCCTCGGGGGATACAAAGCAAGGGCATTTACTTTAGACAGGGGAATGAACACGGCAGACCCGCGGTTTCCTCGGCAGCTTGGGAAATCTAAATGCTAATAACAGGGAGAAAACAGAGCCTGTTTCAGCGGCAACTACAGCACGCCGGCCAAACACGCAATGGACCGTTGACTGCAGCTTTAGAAGACTGCTGGTTATGAAACAAACAACCCCCCAAAACTGGTGGCACCTCACGCTCACTGAGAGACAGATGAGATTACTCCTGAAGAAAGAAAACAGGGTGGATCTGGCCGGAGGAATACTCTGTTCTATTTAAGAAAATACATGTGGAGGAAAAAGTCGCAGTGCCACCTAACTTATCACGGGCGGAGCGAGGGCGGGCATATCCCCCTCCTGTGAAGGGTGAACTCCTCTCTGCTCGTGTTGGAATTGGTTTGGTCTCAGCCAGCTTTATGTGAGTCCTATTCCTGCTTGTCAGGCTGACGGCATCAGGGGCATGACCCCCTGGGACAC
>NW_015244899.1:0-565 GCF_001447785.1 Gekko japonicus | reverse complement strand
CTGGGCAAAAATCAGGGATGGAGCCCCAGAGTCATTAGGTGAGATGGGGGGGGGGCAATCAGGGCAGTGTCCTGCCACCACCCTACATCTGATTGCCACAGGGGTAGACTGGGAAGCTAAAAACTCCCCTGGGGGAAAAAAATCACCTTGCCCCCTTGCCTTTATATAGATTTTTGAGCTCACCATGGACTCAGGAAGTTGCTTGCAAATATGTTTACTCAGAAGTAATTTCCATTATATTCAGTGGGGCTTACTCCCGGGTATGTGTGCATAGGATCGCACTGTAAGCCTGCAATCTTATGCTCACTTATCTGGGAGAAAGCCCCATTGACTAAAATGGGAATTACTTCTGGGTAAACATGCATAGTATTACACAGTAGGAGTGCAATCCTATGCACACATAGCGAGAAGTAAACCTGACCAGATGCTTTAGGCTGTCTGATCTGAGTGCCTGGAGAGCGAAAACTTTTGTTGAATGCCAGTTGTCAGTACCTGATGGGCAGCATCTCTCTCCACACAGCAGGCAAAGATAAGCTAAGACTCAAATCCTAAGGGCAGCTGGTGA
>NW_015244898.1:0-565 GCF_001447785.1 Gekko japonicus | reverse complement strand
GGGGGGGGCACAGACAGATTTGGAAAACTGAAAGTGATTCACCCAAAATTCAGTAGTTAAGCATGTGAAGTAGTGGTAGCGAATCATGGGGCATCGCCAGTAAATCTCCCAGTATAGCAGCCCCCAAATGGACAGGAGGCTGAAATAGAGGCAAAAGCCCTTTACGGCTAGAAGGTTAAGATTCTACTCACCCTAATAGTAAACACACAGATGTGAAAGACCAGCAATAAAGAAGGCTCAGATCTGTATGTGAAAGAGCACCTGACTCAGGATCTGAGATCTCTTAATGTCTTTAATTTCACGTATCGTGGCCATGCCCTTTCCCTGATACATATAATCCCACGACCCAGTTATTAGCACCAGCTAACTTCCTGTTCAGTTGTATAAAAAAAGCAGGGCATAAAAATGAAATGTACAAGGTAAGGGGAGCTTTATCCTGCCCATTCCTGCGCTTTCCTGTGGTGCTTGGAGCATTTTTCTCCTGAACACACGCAAACACTAGAAACCAGCCAAATTGTGAACTTGAATGCTGAAATCAACTGAGAACAATGAGGAAGAAAAGGGG
>NW_015244897.1:0-565 GCF_001447785.1 Gekko japonicus | reverse complement strand
GTGGGAAGAGGTGCTCCTTCAGATATATAGGCTAAGGAAGAACAGGGAGACAGACAAAAATTAGATTAATGTCAGGTGTTCCAATAACAACCAGGAACACTTGGGAGGGGCAGGGCAGATTTTAATCTGAAGATATATTAACAATTTTTGGCCTGCGGTCAACCCAACTTTGTTTCCTTTGAAAGCTCTCGTGATTTGTATTATCTTTTAACAGTCTGTTATTTGGCCTGTGGTCATCTAAAGCCACCTTGTCCTCAATAGGAAAGGTAGGATATAAAGCGCAAATTAAATACAGCTACGCAGCAAAGTTAACTTTTGTTTTAAATAAAGGGTTGGGTTGGTTAATTGCACCCGTTTGTCTAAAAACAGCATCTTTGAGTTGTTGCTTCTGAATCTATTTATTTTGTTTTTGTCTTTTCCTCTAGTTGAGCAAAGTTGGTTCTGATGGGAGAGGTCATCCTCAGCACGAGGTCTCAAGCTAGGCCACAAAGAAGAAAAATCTTAACGTATGTCCATGTTTTATCATTGCATATTTGGAGGTGCATGTTTACAAAACACTGAAACA
>NW_015244896.1:0-566 GCF_001447785.1 Gekko japonicus | reverse complement strand
TTTGGGTGAAGAAGTACTTCCTTTTTTTAGCAATTGTACGTTTTTAGCAATTGTACATTTTAGGGCTCTTAAGTGATACCTGTCCTGACCCGGATGGCCCAGACTAGCTTGATTTCGGAAGCTCCCGGAAGCTAAGCAGGGTCGGCACCGGTTACGAGTTGGATGGGAGACCACCAAGGAAGTCCAGAGTCACTACACAGAGGCAGGTAATGGCAAACCACCTCTGAATGTCTCTTGCCTTGAAAATCCTACAAGATCCGCATAAGTCGGCTGGGATTTGACCTCCAAGTGATACCCGCACCTATTATCGGAAACTATGAACAGCCTGAGCCATTTCACAACTGTCTGTAAGAGGTCTAATGAAAATATTCTGGATACATCGAGGGGGGGGGAATAAAAATGGGGTAGTGCTAACCTTCTTAACAAAAGGAGCAAATAAAAAAAGGCAGTTTTTACCCCACAAACAATTCGCAGGTTAGCACTGAAATCAGGTGGGGTTCCACAGCCAAACACTCTCAGGAGAGGTGGCTGTAGACCTTTAATGTATCAGGGGAACATATGCCACA
>NW_015244895.1:0-565 GCF_001447785.1 Gekko japonicus | reverse complement strand
AATTCCAAGCAAGCTTAAGGGTCCTAAACTGACTGGACAAAGAGAAATGGAACTGTTGGCATCGATCTAAAACCAACTGTTTGTGAAAGACTGGTTTTTAGTAGAGAGCAGTAATCAGAGGAAGTTTCCTCAGAAGTATGAGGGGCTCAGATTCAGAACACTCTCTTGCATTTTTGTGCTCATGAACTGGGGGGGGGGGCGCGGCGGCACTGCTCTTGCAGTAAAGTGCCTGGAATTGGCTCCTTATCAGAGAAGCAGAGGGCTCAGCCATGGGACAGGGAATATTTATAACAAGACTAAATACTGGCTGAAGCCAAAGAGAGAGGTTCATTAGCATACAAAGACTTTAAGTAAGTATATATCAGGGCATTCAGAAATACTATGGGGGATTACTCAAAGCTCCAGAAAGACTGGACTGCAACACACACCTGTTCAACAGGCCATCTGAAGGATGAGGTATACTTACTTATCTGGGATCATCTGTCTTCTTCCACTTGGAGACCCTTGGAAAATATCCAGCAGGAGTATTAAGGGCCCCAAATCCCAGATAGATAACTTGGGGTTA
>NW_015244894.1:0-565 GCF_001447785.1 Gekko japonicus | reverse complement strand
CACTCACAAGCGGCAGAGAGAATTCTTCCCCATTTCCTTCCTAGGAGCAGATAAAGGAGTTGTGAACTGCCCACATGACACCTTCCTCATTTCACCAGGTCCAGCATGCACATCCCCTGGGGAAGATTCCTTCCTTCCAGTCTCATTCAGCTTGACACGGAGACATTAATTGCTCGGGGGCTTGAAACTTTCCCACAAATTGGTGGTCGTGTCTTCCAGTCCACATTGATTTGGCTTCCTCATTAAGACTGTTGCACCAAACTATCTCTGAGGGGCCCTTTTGTCCACGTGCTGCTTTTCTCCACACTAGGCCAAAATGAGTAAGAGGAAGAACTCTGTAAAAGATAAACTGTTTGCCTGTGCAGTACCAGTTTGGATCACAGCTGGGTAGGGAGAGGAGAATTACCCTTCTAACCCCTCTTGGTTTCACCAGTCAAAATGGGGCCTTGTGCATCATTATACATATTTTAAAGGGAAAAGCCATGTCTTTTTTTAAAACATTCCCCTTCTAAAATGTATTTATGTGTCTATTTAAATACGCACACCCCACATTTATCCCCAAGGG
>NW_015244893.1:0-565 GCF_001447785.1 Gekko japonicus | reverse complement strand
GTATGCATGTTTGTACTGTTTTAATTAAATAAAATTTTGAAAAAGAAAAAAAAAGAACAGACTTCCGCCTTGCCAGCAGTTTTCTTCCCCAGTAATGCAAGTTTTTGTTTTATCCCCCCCCCCTCCGGTTCACCTTCCACCATTCTTTCCCTCCCTCCCTCGTTCGGGTTTTAATTGCTGTCTCTGGCGTGTCCCAGTCGCCTGGCCTCTGAACCCAAAGGCCCCCCCCCCGCTTCCTCGGCTTCCTCCTGGATATAAACTCTGTCCTTGCTAGTTAGCCGGCTGTAACATCAGCGGGATGAAGAAGGATGAAGTCCAGCCCCACCGGAGACTCTCGCTGCCTGAAGCCCGTCAGCCGGGCTCCCTTAGCTTTGCGGCAGAAGGAGGAACCACTTGTCAGCTCAGAGAACAGCCAGCCGGTTTCTCTCCCCCTTTCTCTCTTTTATTGCAGTTGGAGTCAATATTACGGGAAGGCATCCGAGGGGGTTCCAAGCCCCCGTGGCCCTCGTCGCCCAGATGTGCTCTCCAGGTTTGTCAGGGAAGAAGAAAAAGAAGAAGAAGAAGA
>NW_015244892.1:0-565 GCF_001447785.1 Gekko japonicus | reverse complement strand
CTCTTTTGACAACTGCAGATCTATAAGAGATCTGATCAGGAAGCCTTCCATGCGGTGAGAAAAGAGGGATTTTAATAACATAAATCTCCCCCTCCCCCTTTGTTACAAGCTTGCAGATTCCCTAAATCTCTGTCACTTGCCGACTAAGCATTTTGCTACCGTGAGTCTAGTGTTTCTTTGGCTGTCTGTATAGGGTGGTTTTTCAAAGGTTGGGGGATGGTTGCATAGCCAGTCTGTGGCATAGACAGTGCAAAACGTTTAGCACACCTGGACAGAAGCAGGAAGGCATAGCTGTGGCAGAGTCTCAGGTGTGCGCCCCTACTATTTTCTTGCACACTCCGCCACTTATGTGACTGAACATATGGGAAGCAGTTGGGGTTGCATCTATGGAGCAGTGCATGGGACTTGAGTTGCGATGTGCTTGTCAAAAAATTCGTCCCCCATTAGTGTACGCTAACTTAGGGATTTGCTGTAGCCCTGGTCAAATTGGTTTAGCAGTGTTCCATAGTGCTTCAGTCCAAACTTAGATGGCCAGTCCAGTTCCTCTGGAGGTCCACCAACAGGG
>NW_015244891.1:0-565 GCF_001447785.1 Gekko japonicus | reverse complement strand
GGGGGGTAATATAATATAAAATTTGTTGCTGCTTAATTAAATTTTTTTTTGCAATTGATAATAAGGGAAGAATAAAGAATATGTATAAGTATGAGATTAAAAAGTGAACAGAGCTGATTGTGATACGGGATAGCTGAGATGCTTGACTGTATGTATAGTAAATTATTTATTAATTTGACTTGAAATTGTTAGAAGAATTTGATATGGAAATTTCAGGGGGGAAATGTGAAGGAAATGTTTGTGAATGAATTATTTAATTAATGGAAAGGGTTTAAAATTGATAAATAAGGGAATAGGAAATGGGTAGTCGGTGGAGGATCAGTTATTAGAAAATTGATTAGAAGAAATGGAAATAGTGGATATTTGAAATGATAGTATGATATATAGCTGGGTTTATATATTTATTTATGAATTAGATTCGAAATTGCTAGGGGGAAAATATTAATGTGAAATATGGAATAATTTAGAGAATAGTAAGGGTGGAAAATAAGTGAAAAGTGAATGAGTAGAAGTAAATCCGAGGTAAATGGGTTACTAGTTAATTATGGTAAGGTACCTGGAAGAT
>NW_015244890.1:0-565 GCF_001447785.1 Gekko japonicus | reverse complement strand
TAGATTGTGAAATGTACTGGCCAAGGCAAGGTCCTGATATAGCAGACACAAAGCCACAAAGAGTGACATTGAGGAGTGGTATGGGATCATTCCCGTGGATGGTTGAAGAGGATAGAGAAAATGAAACACCTATGAAGAAATTTGAGATGCTGCTGAGAGGCCCGAGAAAGGCCTGGTCTAGGCAGAAGAATGGAGTGGCAGAATTTTGGTAGAATCAGCCAAATGACTTCAGCCAACAGACATGGGAGTCATAATGAGGCTCTTCCATTAAAAAGAAAAAAAAGCTCAGAAAAAAAGTTCAGCCCTACCATGCTGAGCTAGTTTTCCACAAAAAGAGAATTATTAATGTAGGGCAACTGAAAAATGCAATTCCTTTGCAGTCTGGAGCAGTATAGTCCATTCTACTACCTCAGCACTTAACTACCTTTCCATCTCATTCTGCTGTTGGGCTTTTAGATGTTTCAGTATTTACCCCTACAAAAATGGAACTACTTCCTCCCTCCCTGTGTCACTTCTTTATTCTACTATTAAAATTTTAAGAACATAAGAGAGAACATAAGAGAAG
>NW_015244889.1:0-568 GCF_001447785.1 Gekko japonicus | reverse complement strand
TCTCACAATTTGAGCTCACTGCTATTAGGGTTCCTGGACCTGGGTGGCCCAGGGGAGGCCAGTCTCATCAGATCTCAGAAGCTAAGCAGGGTTGGCCCTGGTTGGTACTTGGATGGGAGACCACCAAGGAAGTCCAGGGTTGTTGCACAGAGGCAGGCAATGGCAAAACATCTCTTTTAGCCTCTTGTCTTGAAAACCCTTTGCGGTTGCCATAAATGCTCTAGCACTGTTCCACGACAACTTTTCAGCAAAGCAAGCCTCACCTTTTTAGAAAGCTTGGTTAAAATATTCAGCAATGAGCGATTTCGCTTTTGTGTCACATTACATCAATAATGTCTGGTGAGCGACAGCCATTTTCCTTCTTTAAAAAAAGGATACCTGGGGATGCTTCTGAAAGCACAAATGTCTCCCTTGTTTCCAGGGCCCCAATCACCTAAACTGAATGAATGCATTAGGAATCTTCCATCGCTTTGTGGTGATTGTCGTTTTTAATTTTTGAAATATTACAACAGTACAGTGTGTAAACTGCAGTGGTTAAGATGCACAGACTCTAATCTGGGAGAACTGG
>NW_015244888.1:0-565 GCF_001447785.1 Gekko japonicus | reverse complement strand
TACCCTAACACTTTAACCACCATAGTCACACTAGCTCTTAGCTCTCCCATGAACGAATGTAAGTCAAGGCAGTACTTGCCACTCCCTCGCCGGTCCCTTCCTTCCATCTAAAGGAATGCTTCCTCATGGGGGGACACCACATTTTGACTACTGGAAATACGTAACTGCGGGTGGGAATGCGAATCTTCACCTAGGCTGAGACAGGCTATTGTGAACTGGAATGTCCTCAAGAACACTCTTCATAATTGTCAAAGACCCTTTTTGGATCATGCCCAGAATTTCAGTGCTTTCAGTGACACAGGCCCTGGCCACTGTACCTCCTGTGCCCTGTCATGATCCTCCTGGCATCAACACTGAGCAAAGAAGAGATTCCTACAAGATCTGAAATGGATGAGTTTTAAGGCAATGTATGACAAAGGACCACGTGACAATTTCATACGTAATTCCCTTCTTCCACTCTTCCAAGGAATCCTCTGAGATTTTAGCATGACAGTTTGCAAGGCTGCAATGGGCAATCGGGATGTTTGTACACCAAGGTAAACCAATAAGTGCATAATGCTGTGGC
>NW_015244887.1:0-565 GCF_001447785.1 Gekko japonicus | reverse complement strand
TGTAATGGCCTTTGGCCTTATGCAATAAACACCATGCTTTGCTTATGACAATCATATGAAACCTTACAGTACAACAGTAAATATGGACTGGTTAAGAAGAAATGGAAAAGCTGACCTGGCTGAGATACCGCAGTGGCTGTAAACTGGGTAGCCCAAGGGGGATTCTTCTGCCCTCCGAACTGAGCCATGGTAAGTGAGAATCTTTTGGCTCTTTATTCTTCTAAAATTGCGATCTATTAAAATAGACAGTTTCATGAATATGCAGTCCTTTCTGGGAGTATTAATCCAGTTAGATAGACTAGTTTTCCCACATACAACATGTGTAACTAATGGAACTCACTGCTATAAATCCTGTATTCCAACCAGGAAAGCTTAAAGTGTTTGAGAGATACATAATACTAGTCTTCAATTAGATCTCAAAGAAGGCAGCACAGGCACATAAGACAGCTGGGCAAATTAGTCAGAAAACTTGCCTGTGACAACACTGTAACACACTTCTGGCCAATACTCCTATTCTAGCACACCATCTTTATAAAGTTTCCACTTGTGAACTCTTTTCAAAGTG
>NW_015244886.1:0-565 GCF_001447785.1 Gekko japonicus | reverse complement strand
CCCGCAGGAAATGACCCCTGGATCCTACCAAGATTTCTGCAGGCACACGACTGTGTGTGTGTGTGGGGGGTGATTTTTGGTGATTTCGCCCTTCCACGGCAGCCCAAAACATGGTCCAGCGAAAACCATTGCCTCCTTGTGCATACAAAAATCTGAGCAAGATCCAGGCCATGCTTTCTTAGCTGCTGAAGGAAATCTTTGACTTTGGAGACTACCTGCTTTCACCTACATATTAAGGTTCCTGGCAGTGTCTGCAAATCTGCCCATGATTTCCCAGGGCCCTTTAAAATGATGGGAATTTGAAGTCTGAAATGTGAGACTCTCCAAAGGAGCCTGGGGGTCAAAGTGCTGGATCTCACCCTCTAAAGCTAGATCTCCGCTGGGTACGTTTCAAGATGTTTGCCCAAGATTGCACTGATTTATACCTAATGTTGCAGTCTAACAAGACTGACTATGCTATGTCTGTGAATACGGATTTAGCTTTATGTCGTTTTGCCAGGATAGTTCAGTCATCTTCCATAAAATTGAGAACTTCATAGGGAAGAGGAATAATGTGATCTATAGT
>NW_015244885.1:0-565 GCF_001447785.1 Gekko japonicus | reverse complement strand
CTATAGAACATCCTGGTGCGTACTTGTAGGGGGATCAAACTCTTATTTTTCGGTCTGACATCTTTCGCCCCTTCCGGTCTCGACTTATCTTTATCTGAATCTTCTTCACTTTCTTCTTCCTCCTCTTCCTCATCCTCTTCACTACTTTCTTCTGATAATTGTGTGTCAATTTCCTGTCCCCTCTTTTTGATAAAATCCTTCATTTTTGCAATTGAATCGATTTTATACCGTCGTGAGTTGAAATTGAAAAGAACCCCTTCTGGCGTCAGCCATTTAAATTTTATCTTTTTCCGGTTCAAGGCTGACGTCAGTTTATGATATCCCTTTCTTTTTTCCCTAATTCTCCAAGGAATATCTCTAAGTATCTTTACCTCCTTTTCTTGATATAGCAAAGGTTTTTGTAAAACTTTTTTCAAGATCCGGTCACGTAAACGTTTTCTTACAAACTTCACGTGAATCTCCCTTGAGAGTTTGTTCTTCTTTGCATACGATGAGTTCATTCGGTATATAAGTTCGATATCTTCTTCTATTCTGGTTGTCTCGTCTTCTTCTACAAACTCTGCTA
>NW_015244884.1:0-565 GCF_001447785.1 Gekko japonicus | reverse complement strand
AATCATCACAAAGGTGTCACAGAACTGTTCAACAAAGCTGTTTCTCCCTTCAGAGAATGGAAAAGTCACTGACAATTTGTGTAATCACCCAGCACACAAACAACCAGGCTGTACCAAAAAAAAAAACCCACCAGGGTCCTGTCTAGCACAAGAAACCCTCTTTTGCTGCTATAACCACAAAGTATGTGCTTCCTTCACAAGGGCCACCAGCACAAGAACCTCCATATTCAGGCATTGAAAGTCCATGCTCATTCAGCTAAATGTGGACATGACTGACGACTGGGGAAAACACCTTGGGCAGTGTCATATACAACCAGATGGATAAAAACGAGGAGTTTCAACTGTCACCTAAGCAAGCTTCTCTGATAACTTGAGGAAAGGGGCCAGTTGGAGGGAATGGCTTTGGAATCACTGAGAGCCTATGGTTACTATGGACCCTGTATTTCTTGGGGTACATTTCATGGATCTCTTTGAACATTTTCACCTGGACCTGAACCTTCTACACTCTGTGAAAGAGTTCAAAGCAATGATCTATAATTTCTTTCTCCCTCACTGGACTTCCTTA
>NW_015244883.1:0-565 GCF_001447785.1 Gekko japonicus | reverse complement strand
CAACCCCGCCAGCTTTGCTGGGAATTTGGATCACAAGGAGTGTGTAACAGGAAATCATGCCAGTATCGATGGTGGACTACACCCCTTCTTGGCTTGCTTTCGAGCAAAGCCCCAGAACAGTCACGGTAAGCCAGAAGGGGGTGGGACTGGACAGTTTATTGGTAAAGGGACCCAGTCCCATAAAGCTGAGAGCTCTTGAGGTGTTGCTGCAGAAGTACTCCAAGCAAGCAGACTCTTTATATTTGTTGAATGGTTTTCAGTTCAGTTTCTGCATTCCCTGCCAGGGCGTTAGGGCTCCTTTCATGACCTAATCTTCATTCAGTTAAAGGCATGGAACATATAGTCAGGGGCAAGATTGAGAAGGAGAGGGTGGAAGGCGGGGTCTTGGGCCCCCTTTCCCCTTCCACCAGTCCCTAACCTGCAGGTTTCCCCGTTAGGGATTGTTCCCAAAAAGGCTCCAGGGGAATATCGCCTCATCTACCACCTTTCTTACCCTGGGGAGGGTCGGTTAATGACTCATTCCTGACTCTTTATGTTCTGTTAAATACACTTCCTTTAACCAGGC
>NW_015244882.1:0-565 GCF_001447785.1 Gekko japonicus | reverse complement strand
TGCGCAGAATGGATTTGGCAGATTCGTTCCCACCACTAGGGAAGGGTTTTTTTGAATTTTTGACCATAGGATGTCTTCTTACCCAATTACCAGGGGTCTTGAATCCTAAGTGAGACTATTCATATGCAGACTTGAAAACTGAGAGTCACAGAATCCATTAGCAGATCTTCCCAGCATCTGTTAAAGCAAAATTACACTTGCACAGGCATCCAGTATAGATTTGGGGACATGCAGGGGGAAGGTTGTGAGTTTAGACCTTCGTGTCCTTTCACAGAAGAATGAATCATCCCAATGTGCCTCCCCCTTCTGCTTTGCAAAACAAATCCAGCTAGGACAGAAGGCCCCAGGTGCATTTGCATCTGTATGAGGGTGATATGCTGATAGCCACGAGGATGGACCAAGCTGGGTGCTGCTCTTCAGGCTCCTGCCCCAGGGTCCTTTCTGAAGGGAATCTCCCAGGACTTTTTCTTCCACTAGATTTGTCTTCCGCTAATGACAGCTCCTGATATCAGCTGTTGCTATCATTCATTTTCCCTTTTGCCTGACATCTTGTGGCACTCCAGAT
>NW_015244881.1:0-565 GCF_001447785.1 Gekko japonicus | reverse complement strand
CATCTTGATCTATCTCTTTAGACTCTGTAATAGTAAAATAGCTGACTGTATTAAACACAATCCAGAATGAAGAAAACTCTTGTTCCAGTTAGTAAGAGATCTCATTTTCTTCCTAGGCTGGCTTTGGTTATGGCCTCCCAATTTCTCGGCTGTATGCTAAATACTTTCAAGGAGACCTCAATTTGTGTTCCATCTCTGGTTATGGAACAGATGCTCTGATTTACTTAAAGGTAAATAGTTACATGTTCTACTCCACCCCGATATGTTTTTTGTCTGCTCCTTTGAATTCAGCTTGGTTTAACAGCAACATTAGCATTATGTTCCAAATATTAATGATCATAAATTATTATCCAGTGCTGTGTGAGAGAACAAATTCCCTCTTCACAAATGTGGCTACTTTCAAATAAAAAATGGTTAAGCCTATTTTCCGTGGCTTACCCCTTCGCTTGTTGTAGAAAATAAGCTCCATTCCAGTATTATCAGCTTATTACACTAGTATTAATATGATTAGAAGTATTGGATGTTGCTGCATCATTTTATGACAAGGCTGTCTTGCTTTTTCAAA
>NW_015244880.1:0-565 GCF_001447785.1 Gekko japonicus | reverse complement strand
GGTTTCATAATTGCTCATGCAGATATGCTTCATCAAGGAAGTTGGCAGTGTGAGCTTAATGGGATGAAATACACCCCAATGGAAAAGGAGCAATTTAAATTGGGGTATGAGTATAAGAAATGCAACTGAAATTAACAGAAATGAAACATACAGAACTTTGTCATCACAAAAAAATCCTAGACGTTTGCTGTTGTATCACAGCACAACTAGCACTAAAGGTGCCCACTGAGCCCCAGTAGCCAAATGAATGCAAAGAGATTTTTTTACAGCTAAAAACACCCCCTCCCCCGTTATTCAGCCCAAGTGCCTTGCCTTCTTTGATTGCACCAGCCAAAGGCCTTGGCAAAACTCAGCCAGAAATATAGAAGTTCGAGTCAAGAATTCCTCTATATAAAGGACTGAGGATATTCATGCGCACAAGAGGATCTCCACCCAGCAGCAGCGAAATATTCACAGAGGGAATCGGTTTGCCCAAATCGTGTGATACCCATCTCAGGAGATACAGGAAGAGAATGACTTCGATTTTGAAATGAACGCTCTATGAAGCAGAGAATTTGGGCCCTTC
>NW_015244879.1:0-565 GCF_001447785.1 Gekko japonicus | reverse complement strand
ACCATACCAGTTAACCTCAATATTCACACCCCATCTTGGAGGGGTCCTTTTGACCAGGTCCTGGAAATGACATGCAAAGAGGACTTGCCTTCGTGGCAATCAGTCTGTAAGGAATTACTGCTGAATTCGGCAGAAAGTGACCCTTGAAACTTAAGGCCGTCATGCCAAGAAAGCGATTGCTCGAGAAGAGGAGCCAATCACCAGCAAGTCCTGGCTGCGAAAGAGAGCTGCTCTCTCTCTGCCGGCTGCCTGCTCTCTGGGAATGTGTCTGCCCTTGGGAATGGCACATCCCTGCCGCTGGAGGTAATCAGGGAGACAGAGCGAGTGCCTTCGGAAAAGCATTTGAGCTATTAATACCTGCTTGCAAAGGGGGGAAAGCTATGAAAACAAGACACGGGGGAGCGTTTGCAGAGCAGTTCATCTGCACTGCCGCTTATAGCTGTGGGGTGCTAGAGGCTCTTTCAGAAGCCACTGTTGTGGGGGGGGCGCGGACCCAGAGCACCTGTTTTGCTCTGTAACGTGGAACAGCTCTTGGCCCAAAGGAGCAAAGCCTTCGGACGAAACA
>NW_015244878.1:0-565 GCF_001447785.1 Gekko japonicus | reverse complement strand
TTATACTAAATCAGACCACTGGCCTGTCAAGGTCATGATTGTCTAGTCTGACCGGCAGCAGCTCTCTAGGGTCACTGGCAAAAGTCCTTCACACCACCTCCTTCCTGATACTTTTAAACTAGAGATACTGAGGATTGAACCTGGCAGATGCTCTGCTATTGAGCCATGGCGCTTCACTTTCACTCCTAGCAATACAGGCCACAATTTAAGTGCTTCAAGAGAAACAAAGGAAGCATACCAGAATAAGAAACTTTCAAGGCCTAAAAAAAAGTTAGGGACTAAGTATTGTTAACAATATGGCAAGTATTTTGTCAGAAGAGTGAAGATATGAAAGACTGCAACAGTCCAACTAAATTACCTTTTACAAATAAGAGCAGTTAACTCCAGTATAGCACATTGAAAAGCTGGGAATGGTCCTCCCCCACACACATAATTACCGCCCACACCCTTTTCAGTAAGGAAGAAACTATGAAATAACACATTGCTGGAACACAAAGCCAATAGTTTATAACTGTATCATGTAAGTTGCCAAGACCAGATAACATTATCAAGAATTCATGAGAAA
>NW_015244877.1:0-565 GCF_001447785.1 Gekko japonicus | reverse complement strand
GCCATAGGTTTGCCACCACTGGTCTAGCAGATATATGGCTCTTATTCCAAGACCTTTTTTTGAGGAATTTTTATTTTAGAAATCTGAACTGAAATGGTAAAAAATCTTCTCTCCCAGTATGGGGTGGGATGCCCCTCATGTTAGCACAGGTATCGTGACTTTTGAAACGTGTTTAATTTGGGTTCTTTTAAATGTGTCTCTGTTTCTCAGTCAGTCAGCCAGGCCATTCAAAAGCAGAGTAAAACAAAAAAATGCTAATATAAAATTATCTACACAGTTTGAAAGTTTAGAATTTGAGTCAATTATAGACCGGACATTATCTCTGCTTCTTATTTTTGTTACAAGCAAACTAAAACACAAATTCATACACAATATACATCGGCATGTATATAAAACATATATTTGTCAAAGAATGTTGAGATTATCTGAATTCCAATAAGCCCACAAAGGCACAGCCCAGGAAGAGATAAATTGATTGGATCCAAACCATGGGTTTCAGTACAAAGGTTCCTCTCCATAAAGCAGAAGAGCTTCTACTACTTATGGAAGTGCATTTTCCTCTTGT
>NW_015244876.1:0-565 GCF_001447785.1 Gekko japonicus | reverse complement strand
TTTGCAGTTACCCTTCGTCTACAGCCTTGAGTGATAGGTTAAGGCTGAAAATGGGGTTGGGCCCAAGATCGTCTAGTAAGCTTCATGACCAAGTGGTGATTTGAACCCAGGTCTCTTTGCTACAACACTGTAATCCTAATACTGTATTGCCTCATGTGTATTTGAATGCCTATACCATAGGGTTAATTTTGGGGTAGGGCCTGTTGGAGTAGGGTTGGCAGTTCTTTGCAATTTGATATGTGATGGTGGGTGATGCTTTTCATGACAAGTGGATAAACATTTTAATATTGCAAGCCAAGTCACTCTACCAGGCACAGCAAAAGGGGCCAGTTGAAAAGTAGGTAACCTTTGCTATAGCTGTTGATTCATACTGTGATAAATTAGTCTTGTGGCAGCATAAAGACTAATGAATTGATTGTGGCATAATACCACAATAAATTATGTAGCTTTTCGGGTACCATGAGTTGTGCTAGAAAATTAATTATAAGTTTTCGATTAGTTGTCCATTTATTCATACGTTTAGAAGGCTAATGCATCCTAAATTTTGGGAAGAGGCACCCCTTCC
>NW_015244875.1:0-565 GCF_001447785.1 Gekko japonicus | reverse complement strand
CAGGCATTTCCCAACCCAGAGTTGGCACCCCTAACTCTGAGCTGAGCCACAGTGCAGCAGAAGTGCCGGATCTAGTTTGTATGGAGACCGAGATGGGATTAAAGGCTGGTCGAATGTTAAAAACTCTTTTCTAAAGGCAGGCCAAAAAAAAAAGAAGTAATAATGGCTTCTCGAGGAAGTAAACCTTTTTTAGTCAAAGTTTGTCGCTGACGGTGCACCGTTGTCTGTCAAGTCGGGTTGCATCGAAGCGCCAGGTGATGAAAAAGTAATGAAATGTGACTGATAGAACTTGAGGGAAACGGTTACATATCGTGAGCGGACGTGTCAGCATTTTTTCTGGACTCTCTCTGGAATGCTTTTGGGGGAACATACCTTAAAAATCAAAGCAACTGCCAAAAGCCCTTGTCCACTTGTTCTTAATAAAGCAGTTTTTAAAAAATGCATTGCCCATTGGTAGTAACAGAGAGCACCGTTAAGGCACTTCACCTGATTGTCTTGGAAGTTATTACAAACAGAACATACATTTGAGGTTTGGAAGAGTATATCTAGACTTGACTTTGGATAG
>NW_015244874.1:0-565 GCF_001447785.1 Gekko japonicus | reverse complement strand
TTTACTTCATTTATACCCTACCTTTGTCCCTAATGGGTAACTCAAAGTGTCTATGTTGTTGTTCTCTCCTCCATTTTACCCTAACAACATGGGCATCTTTAATCCAGCGTGGCATAGTGGCTAAGAGCAGTGGACTGTAATCTTGAGAACTGCTGGGTGATCTTGGGCCAGTCATAGTTCTCTCAGAATTCTCTCAATCCCACCAACCTCGCAAGGTGACTGTTGAGGGGAGAGGAAGGGAAGGTGACTGTAAGCTGCTCTGAAACTCCTGTAGAGAAAAGTAGGGTATATTAAAAAAAACAACTCTTCTAATCCAGCAAAATCCCATCTTCCAAATTTGGATCACAGCGTTATTTGCTAATAAGGAGTACTTGATTGAATCAAAGAGGTCTGGGGACTCATGCCTTCATTATGGGTTAGTTTGCCAATTTATTTCATGAAAAGGAGATCCAAATACTGAATTACATACATGATCTACGCATTCACTTTGTGCATGTATACACGGTGTCTTGTAGATTATAAATCATGTATATCTAGTGTAAAGGTCAGGGCTTTTTTTGTGGAA
>NW_015244873.1:0-565 GCF_001447785.1 Gekko japonicus | reverse complement strand
AAAACTAGCAGAATCAAGAGATCCACTCCCATGTCCCTGAAGCACTTGAACTACAGACTCTTGATTGGGACAACCTCTATTTTGAAGACTCATTCACCTCCACAACCATTCAGATGGCCAGAAATCTCTTGAAAAGTTGCACTCTTTTGAAAAGAAAATAGTCAAGCATCCTTACCCTAGAGCTCATCTCTATAAAGACCTTTTATTCCCAGTCTGAAAAAGAATCCATAAACCAGGACACGTGTGTGCATCAACTGTACATAATGAAGCGTTTAAGTAGGAGCAGTGAACAATTTTATCTGAAAAAAAATATTTTCAAAGTTGGTCTCAGTGGGCTATTAAAATTCCCCACACAACTTCCTATAGGTTAGAATGGTCCTTGACTACTCATTAAGTGCTACTGAATGGCACTGTGCAAACACAATGGTGGCACAGAAGGAACATTTCGCTTCCACCCTCACAGCCACAAAGTAGGCCTTAGAGTAGGCTCTATAGAGCCTGTAATCTGTGGGATTCAGCCAGAGTCTACAGCAAATCTGGTTTAAGGCATCATCCTTGCTGTTTT
>NW_015244872.1:0-566 GCF_001447785.1 Gekko japonicus | reverse complement strand
TAAAAGAAAATCCCGTCACCATAAAATCAGTTCTGTACTAATATACTACTTTGGAGACAATCAAATTGAGGTCCCCTTCCCACTATCTCCACTGTTGTTTATTCTTGTGCTGGAGGTATTTTCTTCTAAGATAAGACAAAATTCAGTAACTGAAGGACTAAAAGTTGCTAGAGAAGAACTTAAATTAAAGAGTTACACTGACAATGTGGTTTTGACAATTTCAAATCCTCAAAGCTTAAAGTAGTATATAATGGAATAGACTGAAAAGTCTGGATCCTTCTCAGGCTATAAAATTAACAGTGGGGGAAACAAAAATAATCCCCAATTTTTTAACAAGAAGAAAATATTAAGAAAATCACAGGATGTGATATGACTTTAAATCCAGTCAAATAGTTGGGAATAAATCTAACCAGCTATGAAGATGATACTACTCTAATGGCAGAAAGTGAAGAGGACCTAAAGAGCATCTTGCTGATGGTGAAAAAAGAGAGTGCAAAAGTTGGATTATTATTATTATTATTTAATTTTGATTTGTATCCCGCCTTGCCATTCAAGCAGGCTCAAGG
>NW_015244871.1:0-565 GCF_001447785.1 Gekko japonicus | reverse complement strand
TTATGGCAACCCCTGTACGGTTTTCAAGGGAAAAGATGGTCAGAGGTGGTTAGCCACTGCCTGGCTCTGCAGAAGTGCCCTGGGCTTCCTCAGTGGTCTCCCATCCAAATACTAACCAGGAGGACCAACCTTGGTTAACTTCAGAGGTCTGATGAGATCAGGCAAGCCCAGGCCATCCAGATCAGAGCCGACAGTGATGATTAAAATTGCAGGCACATATGCTCATTTAATAGGTGAGAGTAATCGATTGAAAACTTTTTGATGGACTGGAAATATGCCCCAATTAACTGAGCTGCAGATATTTCAGAAATGTTACCTGGAATGCAAATACTAGGAAACTCTACAGGAGGGAGGCATGAATCTTCCATGGAGGCATTTGTCCTCCCTCCTCGTAAACATGCATCATCCACAAAAACAAAGCGTTCTCTCTTTCTTCGAAATGATTGCTTTCATTCTTGTGCAAATGTCAGTGGATTTTCTACCATTAATCAACCGAAATCCATACGATTGATAATCTAAGAGCCTTTTAATTGGGTGACCAACATCGTTATCGCCAGATCTGACG
>NW_015244870.1:0-565 GCF_001447785.1 Gekko japonicus | reverse complement strand
GAATAACTGTACAAAAACCGGGTCTGCTCAGTGGTTTGGTTTTATTTATTACCGTTTGGAAAGGCCCAGGATTCTTTTGTTTTGTGAGAATGGTTTCCATTTGGATAAATGAGGCAATCTGTAAAAACATGAGCTGGATCCTTCAATGTAAAGAAGAAATTGCCCAGCCTTGCCATCACACTATTCGCGTGCACATTTTTAGCATTCCCACAGAGTGGATGTAATCCATCCAAAGTGCAATCCTTTTCAATCCAATTGGTGTCAGTGGAGGAGTTAAGTATGTATTTACAGGTTTAATTCTAAGCATATTGACTAAGGAGTCAAGATATATCCAGGTTTTCTCTCATTTATTTGAGCAGCGAGTGTGGTAGAGAGTTGCACTGCCGTGGTTGTCTGGCTAACATAAGTACTGACCCAAAGCTATTGAGAGTCAATGGAGCATTAATTCAACAAATAAACATGGAACTGAGCAGACTGCAGTGTGGTACCCTGGTCTATTGCTACTGGGATTTGAGCCTGCTTGCTTTTTTCTTGTGCCTGCCTCACAGGGATGAATGGACATTAA
>NW_015244869.1:0-565 GCF_001447785.1 Gekko japonicus | reverse complement strand
TCCTCCTGATATTTAGCCGGTATTGACTCAACTGATCTCAACTTGGACTTTTAGCTTTGCAGCCACTGCGCTAGGCAAATCCTTGTGACATGCTTACTTCAAGCTTTAAAATCCATGCGGCACAGGGATTGGTTTTCTTATCATTCTAACACAAGTTCCCTTGATAGACAGATTCAGGATCAAACACATTGGGATATTTTTTTTTTCCCTTTTTAAAACGAGGCTTCTATCAAATTGATATTGTGTCAATAATAACATTTATTATTTACGAGAGGCCTTAAGAGCAAAAGGCTCTATAGATTAGATCCATTGAACTCTGCCCCGCTTTGGGCTCCGATGAGCCTCCCGTTCACTTAAGGCTGGCTCGGCATATTGTGGGATCCGGCCAGCAACGGTGAAGCCATTTCCCCTGGAACCCTGACGGGCCTGCCAAGTTTTCATCAGGGCATGGTAAAACCATCAGAAATATTCTCTGCCCATAAAAAATAGAAATCTCACTCACAAATGTGAAAGTTCAATTTCTCCTCTGGATTCTGCCTGAGCTCATGAGGAGGAGGAGGAGGAG
>NW_015244868.1:0-565 GCF_001447785.1 Gekko japonicus | reverse complement strand
CTCCCCTAATCCCCCTTCAGGATCCTGCAATTTATCAGGAGGCTCTTCAGTGGGTTGGTTTCTCAACTCTTCCCCTCCCCGTCCCCTTTACAAAGTCTCAGCTGATTCTTACATCCCATCCTTTATGTAACATATTAGTCTTCATCAGTACTTTCTGGTACCTCTCCTTACAACATCAATCTTTTTTTCTGCCTATCTGGGGAATCCGCTAAGTATGTAGATTCCTCCCTTGCTTATGAGCGGTCTTATTGTGTTGCTTTCATTATTTTGATAGGGACCAACCGCTTTACTAACAGATGTAGCGATAGAAAGGAAGTGTCCCACTGTTCGGTCATATCCTGACCTCTCCAAGATACAGCACCAAAGATGAGGCTATGCAGATAGGATCAGCCTGGTTCTGGTTGGCTGTAGTCCCCAAGCAGCAATTTGCAGGATTAGCCCCACCTCAAGGATGTCCCTTCAGTTTCTTCCACTCTGGGGATACAGTAGTGGTGTATTTAGGGACACTGCAGCAATGTTTTACAATGTTTTAATTATTATAATGTTTTATCGTGTTTTAAGGTTT
>NW_015244867.1:0-565 GCF_001447785.1 Gekko japonicus | reverse complement strand
GCAATTTGGGATGAATGCCATCTGGATTGTAAAAGTGGATAGTGTCGTTACTAGGGAACAAGGCTAGATTGGAAGTAATCAATCCACAAGGCCAGTAATTGTCCTTCTTGTAATTCTGCAAGGGTCCGTGTGTGCCCCGAATCACTTCTTGGGCTTCCCTTATTAAGTTAGCCTCACAAGCCGAGATCTTTTGAGACAGGTTTTGTGTCAACAGGACTCAGAATCAAAGTTCACACCTCTGCACGAAACCTGATGAATGATGATAAACAGAAGAATGGGACAAATGAACTGTTTTATCTGTTTGGAAAGTGAGTCGAGTCTGCAAGGATCCTGAAAAGGCTCAGAGAGAATTGCTCGGAACGGTGTGAAATCTCTCTAACTGGCTGCCTCTGCTACTGTCTCCCCTCAGCCACTCGCGGAAGGCTGCATGACGAAGCCTGTTCATCAACAGGCATAGATTTCTCAAGTCAACAGAGATGAATTTTAACCAGCCCGTTCAGTGAAAACCCAGTTGGTTATTCTGATTCAAGCTGACAGAAATGTGGTATTGGAGGAGAGTTTATGG
>NW_015244866.1:0-565 GCF_001447785.1 Gekko japonicus | reverse complement strand
TAAATTGAAAGATTATTATTATTATTAGTGTCTGAGGGGAAGAAACACATACACAAACATGTAAGGGCATGGCCTCTATCTGCCTATCAAGATATATCAAAATGATGGCAATGTGAAAGGGAAGTAGTGTTCAGTTTATAACCCCAACAGTTCTGTGAAGTATCTTGGTGAGGGGTGGTTGATAAGGGTACTGTCCTGTCCTGTCCAATAGTGTCTCTGAGAATGAGAGAAGGGACCTGGTGTGTGAAAGGGTCATGGTTTTTATATGTTAAAAAGAGAGGGGATTGGTGGAGAACTATGACTGCTTGACTTACCTGTATCCCTGAATGTGTGTCAGAGGTTGTAGTGGGTGGTAGTTTCTGTGAAGTGGGGTAACCCTTATCTCTCAAGGTTGTTGTGAGGAAAAAATGGCAGAGGATAGATGGATGTACCACACCCTGTGCTCCATGAAAGAAAGGCTGGACAAGTATTACTAAGTAAATACACAAAATGAATGTATCTGGAAACAGGAGATGTCTGTGTCAAGTACGGATAATGACTATGTATCAAGCCCAAATTTTTAGGT
>NW_015244865.1:0-565 GCF_001447785.1 Gekko japonicus | reverse complement strand
CCTCTGCATGTCTCTTGCCCTGAAACACCTTACAGGGTCGCAACAAGTCGGCTGTTCAGAACAGATATTTCGAAGCTCTGATGCACACCCAGATCATTCTTCCTTCAGGCTGTCCTGAATCATCCTTCCACGGAGCCTACCTGACATCTCCCACCAATGGATGTTTTTCCTTTTGTTCCTTCAGTAGCCCTGTGAGGTAATTCCCAACATCTGTGGCATTTCTTCGGAGATCTTCTTTTTCTATTACATCCAGTACAGCCAGACCAATTGCACAAGACACTGGATTACCTCCAAACTGCAAGAAAGAATGGGTAAGAAATCAGAACTGTTCTTTCAGCGATCTTACTCAGAGAATTTTATGCATGCAGTGAACACAACAGGGCTTAATATTTGTCTTTGTCAGGAAATAAATAATAAGTTTCATCTGGCACAAAATTACCACTTCTGTTAGAGGAAATGCAAGAAAAAGACCAGGGTAGCTGCTAATGTTAAGTCAAATTTACTGTATCCCGAATCAGTATGTTTCTGCTTGTGCAAGATCTTGTGTAACTGGCATCTGGGTGCT
>NW_015244864.1:0-565 GCF_001447785.1 Gekko japonicus | reverse complement strand
ACCTCTCATGCCATGACTTTCCTTCTATCTGCCCTGGGGTTACCGGGCATGTGCTGACAAACCCCAACAACATCACTTACAGCAGTGACATTGCCACACCAGTGATTCTCTATGGCAAAGGCCGCAGAGCTGGAGGAAATTCCTAGAGTGTCACAGATGTGGTGACCAGAAGTGACATTGTCACGTCCTTGAGGCTGTCCTCCACTCACCCTCATTTCCTCCGGCTACTCAATTGCCTGCGAGCCGCCCTAATCTGTCCCCAATTATATACATCCCTCACTTCTGAGGATAACATTTCATTTTGCTGATGAAGTGATCTCTGGCCTCTGACAACCGATGCAGCAATAAATGTGGTCCTCTGCATTGGATAGCCACCAGACTGTTGCTTTGGATGAAATCGATGCAGCCTCCCGTCTGGAATTTGTCCCAAGATGGTGTTAGAAGGGTGCTTTGTTTTTATTTTCTCCAACTTGCTAAATAAAGAAGGCTGCAATGTGCTCTTTGCACCTTTCCTACCTTAGAAAAACGTTGAAATCCATTATGCTTGGGGTTCATCTCCGCTGCA
>NW_015244863.1:0-565 GCF_001447785.1 Gekko japonicus | reverse complement strand
TTCAAACCCCCTTTTCCTTGTGCAGAATCTACTTCGCTTTTGAACTCCGCAAATTTCCAACGGACTTCACCATTTGCAAATATACTCCCTCCCACCAGACCATTTAAATCAAAGATCCCTACAATTGCCCCTTGTTTCCAATGTGGACACCAATCCCCTTCCCATAACACATGAAAGTGACAAATCCATGGATCAAACCAACTTCTTTCTACATGCAAATTTCGTTGTTGAGTGTCCCAGCCAAGGTCGTCATCATCATCAAGGGTCCATTGTAGCTGCCTGGACATTCTATAAGCTTAACACCTGGAAGGGACCTTCTCAGTCAGGTTGGAGCTTGGCTTCTTTTTAAGCCTTGATTAAAACCCAATCCCCTAGTTGAATAGGATGCACAACAAAATCCAAAGGGGGTCGCCGGACAAGGAGACCTCGCCTCCTAAGGGAAGAAAGGAATGAGGACAACCCAAATAGATATTGTCTCAGGGTGTAGTCTAGTTTCCACCTGAGGTGGTTTTCCTGTCCTTCCCATTCGAGGAATCCCTTATAACATTTCAAAACAAGGGGGGGG
>NW_015244862.1:0-565 GCF_001447785.1 Gekko japonicus | reverse complement strand
GACCCTACTTAGCCTCTGAGCTCTGACAGGCTCAGGCTAATCTGGCCCCTTCAGGCTGCCCTCAGGCCGTGTCCAGATCATTATTTCTTTGGAGCGTGGGGAATGCTTCACTAGCTCCGATAGCTTGATAACTAGAGAAATGAAATATGAAGGGGGTGCTTTGCTCCATTTCTTAAATCCCAAATTGTAGCCAAAACTCCATGTCCTTGGGGTAGTGAAATCAACATACAGCAGTCCACAAGCAGTTTTCAAATTCCTAAGGGAGTGTACATTTTTAAAAAGGTAAAGGGGGCCTTACGAGAGCATAAATATTGAGCTATGTACCCAGCCTTTCACATCATCAACAATAGTCACGGTGACAAGCAACAATTTTTGGATTTTAAAAAACAATCCCCAAAGTGCTCTGGGCGTGATCAAAGAAGGATGGGGAGATGGGGCTGAATTATAGGTCACATGCACACTATACTAGCCAGTCAGTGTTCGTGACAGTTGTACACAAATGTACACCAGGAGGTTGCAAAATTGCTGTTCACACGGAAGAGTTTAAAACGTCTCTAAGGTATGA
>NW_015244861.1:0-565 GCF_001447785.1 Gekko japonicus | reverse complement strand
TTGCTGTCAGATGGTCATCTAGCCTCTCTCTGAAAACCTCCAACTGAAAGCCTCCAAAACTGAAGATGTATTTATTGATACGAGACCTAAGGCAGAGGTAGGCAAATGCTGGTGCAAATGCTGAACAGAAGCAAGCCAGATTACTTTGCTTAGCATGCAGGCTTATTTCTTTGCCAAGCGGCTAAATTGATTCCCTGAGGAACATGCAGAGCCTCTGGGACTGGCCATGTGGGCACTCCTTATACTTGTCATCACCTCACACAATTGTGAAGTTGCCAGCTGGATCTAAAAGCAGCCTCCTCCAAGCACTTGCAGTGATGCTGGGGTTCAGTTTGCTCTAATGTCTCTGTCCAAACACATCTCCTCCCCTTTCTGTTCACTGATAATCCACTGGTTTCACAGGAAGGCACTTGGGGCATAAAGGTTGTCTACCTCTGACCAGTGTTTTTTTCCCATACATAGTGTTTTTACCCATGGCTAAATAATTTAAGCTATAATTGGTGATTCATGAGAAATGAACATCAATCTATCAGGGACCCAAAACAGTCATCCCCTAAAATTGCAG
>NW_015244860.1:0-565 GCF_001447785.1 Gekko japonicus | reverse complement strand
GAGCTGTCCCAGGCCGCCTTTCCTCCTACTGGCTGGTCCAGGGCTATGCAAAGACATTTGAACCTGGGACTTCCTGAGCCAGGGGCTTGTTCTTCTCACCGCCGCCTTACGGTCGCAGTTCCCCTTCTCTCGCCCCCTAGCTGAACCCTGTTAAGGCTGTGCATAAAAGGAATGCCAGTAAAGCACAAACGGTCATCCAGCACTGGGTGATTCAACGGCTAACTTAATCAGCACACGCCAGAAAGAGCAACTGCCAAGAATTGGTTCCGGCCAACACAACCCAGCAACTTTCAAACATATGTTAAATTAAATCAGGAAATTAGTGTTATGGGTCCCTGTGTAAACACCGGGGGAGGGAGCGCAGGCCTTCTGATCTCTGTTGTTGCTGTTGCTGGATTTGTTTGAGAAACAATCTGAGGATTATTGGCTGGGGACGTGATCCTTGTGGTCAAAATCTGCCGAAGCGATATCATTGGCAGTCGTTCCGTCATGCTTAAAATGGGCTTGGCGCTGGCCCCTGAACTGGGGGGGGAGGCGGGGGGGGGCTACAGACGTCCCCTCCTCC
>NW_015244859.1:0-565 GCF_001447785.1 Gekko japonicus | reverse complement strand
AAAATTAAAATGTCCACAAATGCTGAACGCTGGCAGGAAAGACCTAGTGACCAGATCTTACACGTGGATGCCCCTCACCTGCTGTGCACTACGATGGCAGCCTTTGGCATTCCAGTCGTGCCCGAGGTGTAGATATAGAACAGTCGATCTAAGGGAGAGAGGCAAGAATCAGGCAGGAGTCGGCAGCACGCTCAGCTTGGCAGCGTGTCTATCTCCCAGGCCGCTGCTTTACTAGCAGAGGCCGACGCAATCGGCAAAGGCGCTGCTGAGCCAGCAGGCTCCACCCGCGACAGGTCACAGCCCCCGATGCCAAAGGCAGTTCTGCTCTCTGCACGGATCACAGGACTTCCTCAAGGGACCGAGAGCTAAAGCTGGGTGCCTGGCCAAGACATCTGAAACGTGGATCTGGAAGAAAGGCCAAACAGAACCTGCACCCGGGATAGGCAACCCTGAAGGAAGAAGAATTGTTGACATCCCCACTGGACCCCGCAGGCAGATCTGTGAGTCACTGGAGAAAGGCATCTGCCTGTAAGGCCGACCTACCGTCCAGTCCCTTTGCTGAAAC
>NW_015244858.1:0-565 GCF_001447785.1 Gekko japonicus | reverse complement strand
GCACATTAAAGACTATCAAAATATGTGGCAAGTATGAACTTTCGTGAGCCATTGCTTACTTCATCAGATACTGTAGAACAGACACCAGCTCACTAACACTGATTTCCTGGTCCCCTGCATTTCTTTAACAGACAATACTCTGCACTTCACCAAACTACAGTTGTGAGGAAGAGAGAAGGGGCACTGAAGGGAACAGGATGAGTGAGTAGCCCTAGTTTGTTTCCTTTTAATGTTAATTTCCAGTTTCATCAGTGGTTTTGTTTCTTGGTTTTTCCCCTGTTGATTTTGTTTGCATTTATAGATTTTGTTTGCTTTTGTATGCATGTTGCATAGCTTCTATGCACAATATATACAAAATACATATAATTTTTTAGATTTATAGAACACACAATTTATATGTATATATCATATACATGTAATGTATAATTTATTGGCCACACATAACATTTAAAAAGAAATATTATACAAGAAAAAAATGGTACGTGGAAACAGAAAAAGTCCAAAAAATAAAGAATTATAGGGTGTAGTCACAGAAAGAGAAGCAAAATCAAAATGGGGATTTGGG
>NW_015244857.1:0-565 GCF_001447785.1 Gekko japonicus | reverse complement strand
GGGCCTGACTGGAATAAAGTTCTGCTGCTCCTGTTTATTGTTATCTCTTTCTTCCTCTACAGTCCCCATTTATGCTACCTTCTGTAGTATAAGCTCCTCAGGGTAATGGTCTGTCTTTTCGTATATTGATGCTGATATATAAATATGCATGGAGAAAACAACAATAGTTCCAGGTACACTGTCTTATTGCTAACGTCTCACTGCTTCTTTTCTCTTTTCTTTTTAAAAGGATCACAGTCCTTGCAGGAGACACATTACCTATTGATGTTTATTGTCACATCCCCATCATGTGTGAAGACAGGAACCTTCCATACGCCTATATCCCTTCCAAAATGGTACTGTAGCATTCAGAGTATCAGAAAGGAAGTTGTTAAACTTCTTTCCTGCAGCTGTTGAGTGGAGACTGAATGTGGAAGTGGAAAATTGCAGAGGTTCTAGGAAACTTAAATCTTTGGTTGCTTCGTTCACTCCTGGTCTGGAAGCACATGTTCCCTATTACCCTCCTCCCCCAGTCTTGAACAGGTCCGAGCATTCATTTGTGGAAGACTTAGTACCTCCTTCTCTA
>NW_015244856.1:0-565 GCF_001447785.1 Gekko japonicus | reverse complement strand
CTACTCTTTTTAAATTGTTGCCCTAAACAGTTAGGAATATGCCCAAAAATCAAAATAAGCATTTTAAAAAAAATGCCTTTTGGGGCCCTTTCCCAAAAAAACAGCGCTGTGACAATTTAAACCGCCTAAAACGGCGGTAAAAGAAAACCACCATAGCAAAAGGTCATCAAATATGATAGAAAGTCCCGGGTCACGTTCAATATTGAAGATAAAGCTACTATCATCTGTTAGTTATTGGAATTGAGAGCCAAGCGTTTTTATTATGCACTAGGTGAGGAGTACTTTATAAATCACAATAACTCCTGACATGCAATAACATTCCATCTTATTAATATAAACTGCAGGGATTTTTTGAAAAGCCTGTTGGCAGTAAAACCGGCCTTTGCAGATAAATTTGGCATTCGCTCATCGCCTGCAGGCTGCACATCACCTTGAAGTGCTGAAGATGATCTTCCGCGGCTCAGCGGCGGGCGCTCTGCCAGAGAGGGAGACCCTCTTGACAGGCGTCTCGGCTACCCCCACCCCCTTCTTCGAGGGACTCCAGCAGCTGTTTGGCTGAAAGAGG
>NW_015244855.1:0-565 GCF_001447785.1 Gekko japonicus | reverse complement strand
CTGTTAGGGATAAACCCTACTTGGTCTCTGTGAATGTAATGAGGAATAAACTTATTTAACCTTTTTGCCAAAATAGCGGTGAAGATCTTTGCATCTTGGTTGATTAGGGAGATAGGTCGATATGATTTGGGTTGCAGGGGATCCCTCCCTTTCTTGGGGATTACTACCATGGTAGCTTGTTTCCATGTTCTGGGTATTACACCCGTATCTAATACATGGTTCAACAGTTTTGTCAGATGGGGGACCAATTGATCTGCAAATGTTTTGTAATATTCTGCCGGGTAACCATCTGGACCCGGGGACTTATTGGGCTTCAGAATTTTCAAAATGTCCCTGACTTCGGATTCTAGGATGGTTTGTTCCATAAGGGATTGATGTGCTTCAGTTAGAGAAGTATGGATTGGAAATTGTGCCATATGATTCGATACTTCGTCAGGTGAAAAAGGAGAAGCTTTGTAAAGGTCTTTATAAAATAGTTCCAAAGTTTTCAATATGTCAGAAGTGTTGGTTACAATCTGATTGTTAGGCGCTAGTAATGCTGTAATTCTCTTAGACATCTGCATCT
>NW_015244854.1:0-565 GCF_001447785.1 Gekko japonicus | reverse complement strand
CCAGGTGCCGCCTGGAGGTTGGCAACCCGTGTGAGCTATGGCAGAGCAGGGATCTGAACCTAGGTCCCCCAGATCTTATTCCGGCACTCTTCCCTTTACCTTCCTATACCTCAGAGCCCTTAATCCCTCTGTTTTTAGCTCGGGATGATGTACATGGTTCCTGCCCATTTTCCTCTTCCAGCCTTGTGAATTAGGTTAGGCTGAGAGAGGATGACTGCTTCAAAGTCACCCAGTGAGTATCATGACTAAGTGGGGATTTGAACTCAAGTCTCCCAGGTCCCACTCCAGCGCTCCGACAATTATACAATGCTACACACCCCTTCATGTGTGGATACCGGCCAGCATTTGGCTGATGTACAGCCACTGGCCCCACTCCTGTTTCCAAGAGCATGGCCAGATTTCTGCCTTCATGCGCTACCCCTCATGGGTGAGAAATTGTCATGAAAGGAGCTGTGGAACAGGCTGAGCTCGTGTGTCCCCAGCTATTTAGCAACGGCTTGTGTGGGCACTGCTGAAACAGGAGAGTGGGCTCCGGATCTATGCCTCTCTGAAGGCTCAACACTTA
>NW_015244853.1:0-565 GCF_001447785.1 Gekko japonicus | reverse complement strand
CTATAGCTGGTCTCAAGGTCAATCACACCAAATCATTACTGTACCCTATAAACTTGACTCCAGATGAGCAAATCCTAATAAAACATAACTACGAATACACCTGGGTAACTAAAAGCTGGCGCTACCTTGGAATTGATATTCCACTTCGATTATCAGATCTCTTTAAACTTAATTTCCAACCTTTAAAGCAACTTTTTACCGACACCCAACTCTACAAATCAACTTCTCTCTCTTCCTGGATTGAACGCATCCAAATAGTAAAAACGTTTATCCTGCCAAAATTCCTCTTTCTTTTCAGAACGATACCCATGGAGATACCAAGGGAAACTTTCACCCAATGGAAAACCCTGGCTACTAAATATGTATGGAACTCGTCACACCATAGGGTTTCCTTTGATGTTCTTCGAAGATCTCGCAAAATGGGAGGCCTTTCTTTCCCGGATCTATCACTTTACCACGCGGCGTCCATACTGTTAGGACTGCTCAAGCTTCATAGTACATCGTTCCACGCAGATTGGAAAGTTATTGAGGAAACGTACCTTACCAAAGCTCCATTCCGGTCACA
>NW_015244852.1:0-565 GCF_001447785.1 Gekko japonicus | reverse complement strand
TCTTTAGGTTTTTAAAATTGTGTTTGGAGATTTCTCCATCCATCCAAACTTAGAGGTTTTATCAAGGTTAAGCCCAGCTGCTGCGTCTGCTCTGCAGTGGTGATTTAGGAGAGGAGTGTGCCCATCAGATAGCACCCAAACTTCACACTCCATGCTATCTAGTTGTTGCTTTCTAAATCCCACCCTGCCTTCAGTGACCCCAGGGCGCTTCTTTCTTCTCTGTTTTATCTTCACAACAACGAGCCTGCAAGGTAGCGTAGGCTAAGGAAGACAGCGCACTTCCACGATAGAGCAAGGGTTTGAACCCAGGTCTTTCAGATCCTAGCTAACATTTTAACCACTACATTCATTCTCATTCTCAGCCAGTGCTGTACATCTCAAGTCAAGTTCATTTATTATGGTTCATGACCAAATTCACAACACAATATAAATCAACATCAACCACAGAGATATGTAAAAATAAACATAGAGATAGATAAGTAAAATATAAGACGTATAAGAAATATTAAAAATATACTCACATCATCTAACTTGTCGCATATAATACATATAATAAAGGATTTTT
>NW_015244851.1:0-565 GCF_001447785.1 Gekko japonicus | reverse complement strand
TGGAGATGCCCAAGATTGAACCTGGGACCATTTGCATGCAAAACACAGGCTCTTCTACTGAGCCATAGCTCCTCCCCATGATAAATAATGCACACGTTATGCAGTACATGAGTAAGGTCTGGGGTCTGCATCCTGCATTTTGTGTAATAGTCTGATGTGAATTCTCCTCCATTCCCATGTGCTTGGTACATGATTCACATGGCAAGTGAAGCATCTGTGGAGAAGGGACTTAGATCTTTCCCCCGCCCACACAAGCGTCATGACCTGTAATGAGCTGGGGTGATGCTATCTGTAAACATGAATCTCCCTAATGGGCCAAATGGCACATCCCTGGGTCCTAGGAAACCAGCTGAAGTCCCTTTCCAACACAAACAAGACAATCTGAATCAAGCATCAGACACATCCAAGAACCAAGGGAAACCTGACAGTCACATGCGACTATTACACAGGACATTGGGTGGCAACCCTGAACCCAACCTGTGCACTTTGTAATGTGTGAATCTGTATCAAATGGAAACTCCAGAGATAGGATAACTCTGTAGATTAGTTGCTGGGAGGCAACAGT
>NW_015244850.1:0-565 GCF_001447785.1 Gekko japonicus | reverse complement strand
TTTCAGATAAGAGATCTCTGCTGGAGGTATTGGGAAAGACTTTACCTTCCCTGAGCCTCTGGAGAACTAGCCAGAATTGACAGTACTCAGTGGGATGAGCTCATGGCCTCACTTGGTATAAGGCAGCTTCAGATAAAGGCACTGAAAACAAAAAGAAAGATGAGGCATTGTTGCCAATGGAAGCACTGAGCGTGTAGGGCACAATCCCACCAAATTCTGAAATCCTCGCAGCAACTGTGCATGGTTGGCCAGTAGTGTGACCAATGCTTTTAGCCCCCCTAGTGAGTTCATAGCAGGAGTGAGAGTCAGACCTCTGTGTGATCACAGCTTGTTTTCTCCAGTTTCCCTAGACCTGAGAACAGAATAAAAGTAACTCATGGAGGAGGAATCTGGAAGGACATTCCGTGGCTATTGAGAAGAAACAGATCAGAGGCTGCAGAAGGGTCTGGAGGCTTTATGACTCTGAATGAAATTCATCTTGACTTGGCCTTGAGAAATCCCATGAAGTAGTGCTCTGTAAGTCCTGCTGTAGTCAGATGGACCTTCAATAGATGGATAGTTCTTA
>NW_015244849.1:0-583 GCF_001447785.1 Gekko japonicus | reverse complement strand
GGTGATGTCAGGGGGTGTGGCGTATGCTATTGAGTTATGCTGGAGAGAACTGTGACTGAGCCATGGTCACATCAGCAGCTGCATGTGGAGGAGTGGGGAATCAAACCCGGTTCTCCCAGATTAGAGTCTGCACTCCTAACCACTGTACCAAACTGGCTCTGTGTCTGCTGTGATGCATGGGAAGCCACAAGCTCATGGCAACCAGTGTGGTGTAGTAGAAAAGAGCCGGAGTCCAGGAGTACCTTAAAGACTAACAATATTTGTGGCAGGGGAAGAACTTTCATGAGTCACTGCTCACTCCTTCAGTAGTGGTTAAGAGGGTCAGATTAGTATCGGGGAGACCAGTGTTCGAATCACCACTCATGCCATGGAAGTTCACTTGGTGACTTTGGGCCAGTCACGCTCTCTAAGCCGAACCTACCTCACAGGGCTGTTGTGAGGTTAAAATGGAGTGGAGGAGATATAATGTGCCTTGGGTCTACATTGGGGAGAACGGCAGGGTTCCAGTGAAGTAAGTAAATAAATAAATAAAACGTAGGTGCTGCAATCAATGATCCCTCTAAGCTATGGGGTCTTGTGAGCA
>NW_015244848.1:0-565 GCF_001447785.1 Gekko japonicus | reverse complement strand
CTTTTACAACTGTCCATGGTGCTGAAACTAGGATATGTTTTGGTATTTCTCTGTTTCAAATAAAAATAAGTCTCTGTGAGGACAGGGGGAAGAAAAAAGTAATTAAACAGAATCAGTGCCAGGACACCAAAACACAATTAGGGACTATCTAGGGAGGGTCATCTCCAGCCCTTGATGAGTTTTGTTGGAATTGTTTTCTACTTACATTTTACAAGATCTGTTTTCTAATAGATAAAAGTAGATTATTGAGTGAAAACAGCTAGTTGCCTATGTGTCTGTTTTTTCCCCTTTTAAATAAAGGATCCAATTTGTGAACATTTACAGGAATCCAGTTCAGCATAAGTTCAAAAAACACATATCCATTGACACCAATAGGGGCCAAGTAAAAATCTAGTTCTGTGCATTTTTGTTTACTTAGTCCCATTGTGGGAATTGCAGTTTAAAATTTCCCAGATTAGGAAGATTTAGAATTTCTAATCCCTGCACTTTGAATCTGAAAATCCTGGGTTTGACTCTACTGGTCTCTTCTGTGAACAGAAGCAGTATTTGTTGCTGTAGGTTTTCC
>NW_015244847.1:0-565 GCF_001447785.1 Gekko japonicus | reverse complement strand
TTTTTTCCCTGCTGTGTTCCCTGCTTTTATTCTTTAAATCTGTCCATCCTTCCAGCCATCACATTCCTTCTGGCTTCAGATTCCCTCTGTTCATGGCTTTGTGCTAGTGCTGCTGCAAAACAAGTCTCTTTCTGAAATGCCATTTGCAACTGATCTGCTTGCCCATGCTGCCACCTTGTGGTACAACCTGAAGAAAACCATAAATGTTCTATGTTGTTTAATAAACTGCTCATCCTCAAAGTTTTCGAAGTGGGGTCCACTTTAAAACCTACTCTGCCTTTTGAAGCCTACTTGCAGAGTAACTCCAAAGAACCTTCCCATTGCCTCCTCCACCACCACATAAATTGAAAAACTATATATATTTTTGTTCTGTATTTGTTAATATGTATATATATATATCAATATTGAACAATGGGCTATATTAAAGATCCCATGGCCATTTTCCTCATAATCAACAGGACCTGCAGCCTAACATACCTTCAGGTAAGTCTGTTGTTCAATATCAACATTTATGAATGTGTAAATGCACACCATGGGAAGGAAGGCAGCATGGTATAGCCAGATC
>NW_015244846.1:0-565 GCF_001447785.1 Gekko japonicus | reverse complement strand
ATGAAACAGAAGCATAAACTTGGCATGATCCATCGACATTTGAATAGAATTAATTTGAATTAAAGAATCTGTCATGTGAAAACAGATCCATCCCTTAGGCTTTACTATCCAAGGTGTACTATTTACTCATTTGGAGTAAATGCACACCTGTTCAGAATTCCATACTAGCAGGCTGGTTAAAACTCATCTCTGCTTCTATTGATCTCACAACAGACAGAGTTTTTCATTTGATTGGTTCTTCATCTGGTAGAAGAAAGATTGACATGTTACAGTTGCTTAGCAACTACACTGTGCTCTTCCCAAGGACTTCTTCATCCACCCTAAACTTGTTGGAAGTTCAGCCAGCAGTTGATATGGCACTGCAGTATGTTTTGTATTCAATCCCCAAGGACGTGCACACCTTTATTTATTCTGCCTTTCCAGTCCTCCATGCGGTTGATGGGGAGAATAATAATTATCAATAAAACAATCCAGACAATGACTGGAAATGTAAAATTGCCTGTTAAAAATACTAAATTTAAAATCACACTCTTGAGAACCCTGTATACTAAAATGTCACATTGAT
>NW_015244845.1:0-565 GCF_001447785.1 Gekko japonicus | reverse complement strand
GGGCATCCAATGAAGCTAATGGGCAGTAGTTTTCAGGGCAGACAAAAGGAAATACTAGAGAGCTTTGCACATATATGTGTTCCTATTAAAATGGTTTTTCCATAGAAGTTTGTATGAAAGTCATCAGATAAAAGTAGACCAATCAACTGAAGTCGAAGTGGATGAGGTTGAAATCCCTTACAAACTTCTTGTCCATATGGATGGAGGACTCTGATACAATTTCTGGGATGTAGCCAGGTTTGGTCTGCGGATAACAGCCCATTTATTTGTCCCATAACACTTTATAAGAACCACTGAGAACTCGAGTCCTCTTCTTCATCAGTATAGCCCATCCCAATGCATAAACGTATGACAAAGAGATGGAACCCATTTCCTAATACACATATTTCCAGTGCTGCTTCAAACCTAGCATTTATTAGAACAGACCGCCATAAAAGTCCTAGTCTTCTTGAGAAGAAATGTCAGATAAAATCCTGCAAATTTAGAAATAAGTAAGATGGATCTTCCTTTTGGGCTAGGGCAGGGGTGCTTAACACGAGAGCCACATAGAATAAACGTCAGATGT
>NW_015244844.1:0-565 GCF_001447785.1 Gekko japonicus | reverse complement strand
GGTCTGAACCATCAGGGCTCTTCTTATGTGATGGGCACAACATCAGCAACGTTGCTATGTCACTTCTGAGTACATCCTGGAAGTGACAATGGGTAGTTCTAGAAGTCACCAGAAACTCTATGGTTTGTACCAGGATGTGATGTAGAGATGGTAGCAGCTCTCTCTCTCTCTTTTTCTCCCATCACTGCTCTGAGCTTAGTCCAGTAACAGCTTAAACCTGACCCACAATTAAAACACAGTTAAGAACCAATACACACAGAGAAAACATGCAGAAATAATTTCCCCTCCACCATACGCCTGCTGGAACTGAACAGTCTTAAACAACTCCCTGAATGTGGCAGGTGATGGGGCCCAGCGTTTATACCCCAGTAAGCCATTCCAGAAGCATGGACCTACCACATGGAAAACCTGTGATCTAACTGTTGCCAAATGGACGAGCCTAGCTTAGGGTACCACCACACAAAGGCTGTTTGAAGAGCATAACTGGTGCATAGGAATATACTAGGAGATAAGGTTCAAATGCAGTAGACAACCTTCAGGTGGGACCTAAAGATCTTCCAGAATT
>NW_015244843.1:0-565 GCF_001447785.1 Gekko japonicus | reverse complement strand
TTTTTTTTGATGTTGTTACAATTGCTCTCTCCACTTTCTATGCAAGATAAGGGATTCCTTTTGTTGTACACTATAACTCAGGAGCTGTATTAAGGAGGAACAATCCAGGAAATTGATTGGCAACATTAAACATCACAAGACACTTCATGTTTTACACAATTTCTAGTTACACTGACTTTGCTTTTATGCCCTCTGGTTAATAGCCTCTTCATTACTTGCAACAAGATTTCGATGGCTAATCAATACTCCCGAGGGGCATCAGCACCAGTTCAAAACCTACTGGGGGAACAAGCTGTGAGGCCAAGTCTGGTGTAAGGCATGCGTAGCTGTGAGCTGGGCCGATTTACGCCACTGAGGACTTTGAGCCCTTCCCCAGTGTACAGAAACATCTATTAAAGTAATAGGCATGTGAGACCCGCGGCACGAAGTTAGCACCAGCTAGTTCACAGAGCTTGTGGATAAATCGCACACCGTCCCGGCCAATAGGTTTGTGCATCGGAATAGATTGTAATGAACAGCGGCAGGCAGGCAGAGTACAAAAAAAAAAAAGTACATTATAAATCTG
>NW_015244842.1:0-565 GCF_001447785.1 Gekko japonicus | reverse complement strand
GCTTAACATGCAAAGGAGCCCAGATTGCCTTAAATGTAAGAAAACCTCATTAGACCAAAACACATCACATTTTTAAGCCGCTAAACACGCGCTGATCACAAAGGGGAAGTTGGAAAGGAATTATGGCCTAATTTGCAAGAAAGAATTGCTCTCTGCCTAGGCTTTGCAAAGCTGGAGGCTTCATCCTTATTTAGCTTGTGATTCACTTGTGTTTGCCCGCCTGAGATGATGGAAACCTTCCCATTTCCCTGCAGTACCGACAATTGCCTTTTCCATCCTTGCCTCTCGTTTAATTAAAACCATTTTATTTCAGCTCAGAGCCACTTTGGAGCATCTGACATATATTCAGAAAAGGCGGGGAAGGAAGGGAGATTTGAATAAACAGCCCCCCCCCACCCCGGTTCCATAAAACAGTTTAAAAATGCAAAGGTGACTTTTGTTCTTTGAACTCAATGCTATCTACCCACGCAGGGCCAAATCATGTTTCATAGGCTGGGCTTGGCATTCACATTCACCTTTTATAATGGCTGCATTGTGTTTCTTACACCGTGGAACCTGGGGGATG
>NW_015244841.1:0-565 GCF_001447785.1 Gekko japonicus | reverse complement strand
AGCCCACCAGGACTTTTCCTGATGGCCTTGATGCAAGATCTGTCCCTGATTCTGAGATCATTGGACCAAAGTACTTAGGATGGAAGAGAATCTAGCAGGCAGACAATGAGAGAAGGTTATGAAATGCTGAAATAAATATCAATCAACTAGATGCCTGGTCACATAAAAGGGGTTTTGAAATTGTTTGGCAATGTCAGTGTTAACTGGTTAAGCATTAAGAAAGAGAGACATACAGAAACCTGTCTGACTTTAAACAGCAAAACGCCAGCTCCCTGATATAGCTTGTCATTTATAAACTTTTGACATCTCCATGGGGGATCTTGTCCTGTATTCTTATGTGCAAATCCCCTTTTCTAAATCTGGCTCTGGTGCACCACCTAGAGCCACAAAAGGCTATTGCTCGTGTTGAAGAATTTCTGGAGCGTCAATAGCCTTATGCAAAGAGTAGGGAGAACCCAGAAATTAACAGAAACTGTTCAGTCCAAGTTACACATCTCGACTTCCTATCGGGGAGGGAAGGAAGCATGGCATGCCCTAATCCCTTCAGATCTCAGAAGCTAAGCAG
>NW_015244840.1:0-565 GCF_001447785.1 Gekko japonicus | reverse complement strand
AAAAAAGGCAAGCTTCCTAACCCTTAGGATTTCAAGCCTAGGCTTTGGATTTTGGACAATGACAGGCAAATTGCACAAACAAAAGGTTGGATCCAACCACTGTTTCCATTTTTATGAGAACAAGGTGGCTATGGTAGAGATCAGAGGATCCATGTGGACCCAAAGCCACAGAGGGTGGCACTATACTGAAAAGGAGAATCATGCACAGCTACCACTCCTTCCTTTTGTGCCAGCAGAAAATCTGATAGGATCCAACTCAAAATGTGTCATTGGGTTTTCAAAGATCAGGGGTGGGGTTTAAATACTTTGATTTGTTCATTGCCACTGCCCATGATTAGTACTGGAATAACTGCAAATTAGGGCTGCATGTACACACAGGTGTTTTTGTTGCATTGCAAAATGTATACGGATCACAGAATTTAGCTTTTCTTGAAACAGAATTCTCTCTCTTTTTAGGATATATAAAGTCCCTCCTCCTGACATACTTAACATAGGGGTGAAATAGCAAGGGGGGGAAATCGGGGCCCCGCATTTCAAGGAGAGTCTAGCCTCATCTCTGGACACA
>NW_015244839.1:0-565 GCF_001447785.1 Gekko japonicus | reverse complement strand
GAGAGGATGCTGGACTAGATGGACCACTTAAGGCAAATGTTCCAGAATCTGACAACCTTAAAAAGAGAGAGGGGAAAGTGCCTCTCTAATTTCAGGGTGGGTCCTTTTGCATGACCTTTCAGGGTCTGCTAAAGGGAATGAACGAAGCAGAGGAAAATGACGTGGGCACGCATAGCACTCGTATCTTGTACTTCATGCACCAAGGTACTGTGTGCTTGGTCTGTTGTAACATTTTCCATGCCTAGATCATTCAACCGAAACTGTTTTGGCTCGGACAGCTGTGCAAAATAATTTTAAAACATACTGGAGGCCAGAAGGCTCACTTTGCAGAGAAAAAGTGCTCCTCTGCGTTTCAACAGTAGGTGATGGTGTGCAGTTGGGAATGGCTTATTAACTCCCCATTGGTTGTGCCTCGTCAGGTGGACTGCCTCAGCCCTCTGAATCACCAGCGGCTCTGTGTGCTGTTCAGCAGCTCTTCGACCCAGTCCAGCAATGCTCCAAGTGCCTGCGTTAGCCCGTGGTATGAAACTCCTTTCTGTCTGTCTTCCCTGGTTGACTTAAATGT
>NW_015244838.1:0-565 GCF_001447785.1 Gekko japonicus | reverse complement strand
CATCACATCGGCATGATACTCTAAAGAAACCTCTATGGTAAAACCGCTGAGTTTTCGGGGGACTCTAGAGCAACATACTAACACAGTGACATCACTTCCAGGTTTACACTGGAAGTGATGGCATACTGTTGGAGTGTTATCAATGCGCCATTATTCCCCCTCATCCCCACTCCATCCCTTTCTTGCTGGTTGCTATCTAGCGGCTGTGCAGGTGGCTGACAACCCAAGGTACTGACGTTAAGCATCATAAACAGGAAGCCAGACGGCAGGTACATAACCAGCAGCTATCTCTATTGTAAGCACGAAAGTCATCCGGAGGAAACTTTTAACTGAATTGGCTGCTAGCAAGAGCCAAGGGGAGTTTGGAAGGGAAATTATATCCTGAGACTGTTGGGAGAAAAGTGTAACATGTAAATATTCTAAGCAAGAGGCTGAATTCCAACATTTCCTAGTGTCAAGAAGGCCGATACATTGCCTGCCCAAAAGGTCATCTTCTGCATTTCGTGTTCTTTGGTGCTTAAAGCATCACACTAGGAACTAAGAGATCCAGGTTCAGATCCCCACT
>NW_015244837.1:0-565 GCF_001447785.1 Gekko japonicus | reverse complement strand
AGAAGAAGAAGAAGAAGAAGAAGATGCAACAATCTAGTATACTGGCTCTTTAACCTCTCCTTTCTCTCTCTTGTTCATAATCAGGTCTTTACAGTTGATTGGATCCAGAGTTGTTGTCTTTACACATGTGCATTTCACTGTTCACATTTTGCTATCCCTCTTTAAATGTGAAGGAAGAATCAATTTTCTGTTAGTAAGAGGGGAATGCCAAGAGAGGAGACATACAGGTGTTTTTCACAATGAAATTTTGCTGCTCCAGCAACTTCTGTCTTAGCCTTTGTTTTTCAATATTTTCCTTGGCTCTGAGAAGGGTGATGGAAGGAAATGTCTTCAGTCTCTAATATAAATGTCCATGCCTAAAGAAAACCAAACTTCCCTCAGTCCAGTCTGCAATACTATGTATCCTGGTTTAAGAGTGAATCTTATTGAAAATAGAAGGACTTGATTCTGATTAAACATTCACAGGGTTATACCATTTGTGGTAAATAAAGGCACTCTTCATATGCTCTGTGTCATTTTGTTACCAGAAATTCTGGGGGTGGGGGGAGTAAAAATCTGGAAACAA
>NW_015244836.1:0-565 GCF_001447785.1 Gekko japonicus | reverse complement strand
AGTAAATGGGAAGCTCACTGCACAGGAGTGTGTGTTGACTCTAATACTAATATATAAGCCACAGGAAGTATACATTTAGATTGTATACGCATTTCATACTTTTTGACTTTCTGTTGGATTTTTTTTTTGCTTACCTTCATCTTTATTTTGATCATCTTTTCGCACGCTTTCCCCGTAAAATTATCCACTCGTATAAACCTCCAGCTGCTGTCTTAATTTCTCTCTCGCTCACTCACACACCCTCCTCTGCTTTTGACCCTTCTCACGGATGGTTCACTTACCACTTTAAAAAGCTGCTTCTTGCCTTTAACACATTCCCTGTCAGTGCTGACACCTTCAACACATTTTCAAAAGTCCACTGAAAACAAAATACATAAAAACTTCACACTACCAGTTCATCTGTTCAGATCTGACACTATGCCAGAGCAAACACTTTGCTATCATCTCCACTCTGTTGGTTTACTGTATATTTTTGCTAAATTTGGGCTCCGGTCACACGGAATTGTCCCACAGAATGGACGGATTGAGGGCGGATCAAACCAGCGCGATCAGATGCCAACATCTG
>NW_015244835.1:0-565 GCF_001447785.1 Gekko japonicus | reverse complement strand
TCCTCTTCTTCTACTTCTTCCTCTTCTTCCAAAGATTGCCAGGCTACTTACCTGGTATGCTTTGGAAACTCATTCGCTGCTATATCAAAGCAGAGACAGGAATGAATACCCCATTTGCAGTAGAGCTGCGTGTCTCTGCATGAGTCACCGTTCCAGGCAGACTCCTCGATTTGGAAGGAAGGAGCTCTGGAACAAGGATGCCCACAAATATTTGCCAGCTATGAAGGTCACCTCTGTTGTGTCTCTGTAGGTGGATGGATTGAGTAATCCAGTTGCACGGGAGACAGAGATACGACAGAAGAACTCAACCTCAGAACAGCCTGATTGGAATGAGGTGGTGGCAATTGGAGGCCTAGCAGGAAGCTCCCTTTGGAAACTGGTAATTCTGCTGTGTCCTTTCATCCTAGCTCGATGAACAATCCATTCAAAAACACTGGGGGGGTGGGTAAGAATTATGCAGAATGGTATATCATACAGAGATGCAACAGCCAACCTCTTCTTGGGGGGCGCGGGTGTGTGACTGGGCTTTGATGAGAGAAAGCCAGTTTGTTGTAGTGGTTAGGAG
>NW_015244834.1:0-565 GCF_001447785.1 Gekko japonicus | reverse complement strand
AGTTTATTGTATTGGAAAGACCACTGGTGCATTGTGTAACATTATTTCTTCAAAGGATTTCTTAAGATGTCCCCAGGTGGTAGCTACTCATGAGTTATCACTGCATGAATTCAATGTGATTTGCGAGCTATTACATTGCTAAACTGTGCTAAACCGCACTAAAAATAAGAGGTAAAAAGCTAGTAGTGAAACCCCATTGAAGTTATTTCAATGTGTTGTGTACTTCTGTATAAATGGAAACAGATTTGAAACTGGATTAACTGTTGAGACTGCCACGCCCCAGGAGAAAACTGGGAATTGTAGTTTTGAAAGAATGCTGTTACAGTTCTTGGGAAGTTTTTTTTGGGGGGAGCAGTAGGATTTCAGCTGGATTGAAAAACAGATTTAAAAGTGAAATACAAAACCTTCTCAGTTTTATTTTCTCTAGGCCAAACACAGTTAAGCCCTCCTTCCTTTTCTGGTAGGATTTCATGCAGTCCTGCGAAGAGTTACTCCAGTGCTTTACCTCACCGAAACCAACAGAGTTTGCATAGGATTTGCATTGTTACAGTCAGGGGTCATTTCG
>NW_015244833.1:0-565 GCF_001447785.1 Gekko japonicus | reverse complement strand
CTCTTATGTTCTTATGTTCTTAAGGTCAGACCACCTCTGTTCACGTCTAGCCTTGAAAATCCTACGGGGTCACCATAAGTAGGCTGTGGCTTGACGGCACGTTCCACCACCACCACCACCCCCGCTTGTCTCCCAGTGGGAACTCAAAGCGTGTTCCCCAGCTTCCCACCACCCTGCATGCCAACAATGCAGCCGGGTGCCAAACTGCTGGAGAGCCGTGATGGTCAGCAACCTCCACCCTCCTAGAATCTCATCTTCCTGAGTTCCAAAGGCAAATACGATGCCTTCGAGCAGTCGCAGACAAAGGACTGAATGCAGGCGAATGTCGTGGAGTAATATTGGATGATCAAAGGGTGACACACATCTTCAGATACAAGCAGGCATCGCTGAATTTCTCAAAAGGGTACAAATCATCAAAAATTCGTGTTAATATTAATGAACATCCGAAACACAGCTTGTGAACTTTTCAAGGGAAGATTTGTCTGCTTTCTTGTTTACATCCCAGTTGCCAAATCGCTACCCCTTTCATCCTCAACAGAAAATATCGGGGTGGGCGTGGGGGGGG
>NW_015244832.1:0-565 GCF_001447785.1 Gekko japonicus | reverse complement strand
TTTAGCCATCCCGCTTTTGCGCCGGCCCTTCCGACCGCCCCTCCTGCACCCGCGCTAGGCGCACACGCCCGACGCAGTAGTCCCAAGGCAGTGCTGCTTCCCCGCCCCTCCGAGACTCTCACGCCCCGTCCCAGGGCCGCGGGCGGGAATAACTCAATGGGAGATGGGTGTGCGCCTCGCCCTCGGAGCATGTGCAGAGTGATCTGGAGGGGAAGAGGCATCCTTCTTTTTGACACAGTCAGGAGAGCATGCCTCTTCTAAAGAGGCCAGAGATTGGCATCCTCCTCGGAGAGGGCGTGAGCCCCAGTATCAGGCGGCCGTCGCTATTTTATTAGCTCAGGGTGCTGCCGACCGAAATGATAAAGGAATAATCACATGTAATAATAGACGAGTTTCCCTTGGTTTATTCGTTTAGTTTAGTCTCCCCAATGGGGACCCAAAGCAGCTTATATAAATTTCCTTGACCGATTCCCTATAAGCAGCTGTGCCCACTCACTCTTCCGTTTCCGTCCTTAAAAAACAGGATTGAGAAGACTGGGGAAATTGGGGAGAGATGCGGGTCAAA
>NW_015244831.1:0-565 GCF_001447785.1 Gekko japonicus | reverse complement strand
CCTGCAATTTTGTGAACCTGGACATTTTCCAGCTCTGGCCTGTAGCACTCAACTAGAAAGCTTTTGGAAATAGGAGGAGGGAGATCTGCCTACCCACAAACGATCATGTTTGGATACGTGCACTTTTACCCCTGAAAGGGGACTTGTGGGAACATCTTGCAAAAGCTAGACTGTGCTTTGGGGCATAAACGAGCCACGCGCAAAGGGGCTTTGGTGCGCCAATACCAACGAGAAGAGAACGAGCACTCTGAAATCTATCGAGAAAGAGGCACCTTGCAGAACTTTGACCAGGAAAGTTGATAATCGCTGTAGATGACTTGCTGTCCTAAAATGAAAGAAGAAAACAAATGTGAGGCCCAAGGTCTTTCCAAACAAAGTACTGCAAAGCCAAAATTATTTAAAAAGCCAGGCAAAAATTCTCAACCGGAGCTATAATGTAAACACTGCAGAGCTGGAGTCCATCTGGGACATTCCTGCCGAACAGCGAAGGGAAAACGGAAATGGCTCATTATGATTAATTAAGACACATTCAGGCGGGGTAGCTGTGTTGGTCGGAAGCAACAGA
>NW_015244830.1:0-565 GCF_001447785.1 Gekko japonicus | reverse complement strand
TGTCAGGTATGAGGTGGGTTGTATATTTCTAACCTGGTAAGGTTTACAGTCATGTTGGACCATTTTAAGTATTTCTGTTATCTGTAATTGTCCCAAATAGTCCACTGCATTCCCCTGAAACAACTTTTGTTGTTGTTTTTCAGGGTAAGTTCCCAAGAACTTTCTTCGCTTTAGTACTTTTGCGTAATTTGATTTCTTCCTGTCTCAAATTTATTTATCTTGTAATATTTTTCACACCTTTCATCCAAGCTCATGATCTTCATAACATATTGAGAGGTTAGGTTAAGCCGAGACATAGTGCATGGCCCGGGCTTACCCACTAACATTTGTGCCTGAAAGGAGATTTGAACTTGGGCCTCTCTGGGTGCAATTACACATGATGCTGGAAGTTCTGCATATAAGCTTCCTGCTTCGTTTTGTTAAAAGCAAAAATATCATGCTGGCAGGGCTCAAATTGGAACGGGTCTGTGGTGCAAGGGGCGAAGGGCCCTAGCTCTTCCCCCATGCTGGTTTCCCAATCAGAAATGGCCCCAAGGAGCAGCCATTTGCCCCATTTGAAGAAATA
>NW_015244829.1:0-565 GCF_001447785.1 Gekko japonicus | reverse complement strand
CAATCTCTTCTTCTTCTCTCTTCTATTTGTGTGTTTAATTCCTGACTATCCTGAAGGGCTTTTAGATTTTCTGGTGCTGACATTCTATGAACCCCTTACTTAAAAAGCATAATTATATCTATTTAGAGGACAAAAATCCTAAGGCATGTGCTAGTGGAGGAATCTGAGACCTTATAGCTGCCTTTTACTCGGATTTTAGCCTGTCCTTGTTTGAAAGCTTGCTGAAACGGTAATTCACATTTTACACAGAGCCAGCCAAGATAACAGAGCTTGCAGCACTGGTGCAAACATTTCTAAGCCTTTGGCAAGTCTCTCCAAGAAGGGAATTTCGTAATTGGGGAGCTGCCACCAGGACTACTTCTGGATGTTCAAATACAAAATCAGATGATGCACTGGGATGGTCTCTTTTCATTCTAAAAAAGCGATTCCTTGATTTTTATTTCAACATAACTAGATCCTGTAGATGATGTTATCTAGATAACTAGGTTAGAACTAAGAAGACAGGAAAATGTTAAAAGTGGTATGTTGAAATTTTATTTATTTTATTTATTTCCAATTTATACCC
>NW_015244828.1:0-565 GCF_001447785.1 Gekko japonicus | reverse complement strand
GGCCGGTCACCCTGTGAAAGAGTAGCAGCCCCTCGGAACCAGCGTCCTCCAGCAGAGAAAGGTCCCCGTAGGTTGTTCTCTGCACCCTAATTGCTCCCGGATACCTTGGATTAGTGCTCGGCCTCTCCTATAAGCTTGGGAGACACTGAACGCCACTGTCCTGGGTGGATCTGGAACAGACACATTGACATGGAATGAGAGAAGAGTCTGTCTAGTGATGAACATTGTGGTGCATGCTTGCCTGTGAGCGAGGGCATCCTTACACTCTCCTGGGGATTTAGGGTCAGCAAGGACTCGCCAAGATATCCTTTCCCCCTTGCCTGATATTTGCAATGCACATAGAAGTTTCGTAACACTCTGTTTTGGCGCTGTAATATTGTCTCACAGTAGTGTTCAGACCGGGTTCAAGGCTGTGGGCATTTGTTTCCTGCTTTCTAGGAAGATCCAGATCCTGCTCCCCAGTTGCAATCATTTTTGAAAGTTAACCGCTGTGCAATTTTTTCAGCGCCTATCCAGCTTGTGAACGTTATTTCAATGGGTGTTCTCTTTTTCGTTTTGTTTTGTA
>NW_015244827.1:0-565 GCF_001447785.1 Gekko japonicus | reverse complement strand
ACATGTGGCAGCACAGCTTCACTTCCTGCAAACACTGGAAGTGATGTCATGTCACCAGTGTGAGATTGAGGCAGTGCTCTAGAATTTGGGCAAAACTCCTTAGTAAAACCCAAACCCTAAATCTTATCGTCATGCCAGTGAAGTGATCTCACTTTTGGTTATTTACTGCAACGGGCATCACACCACCAGCACAATGCAATTTTTTAAAAAAAATTCTACCTCCTGGCTTTCAATGGGCCAGTGGGCAACATAAAGGGCGACCAAGAGACCTGTTCTCCCTGATTCTCCTTTTCCCTCTGAACTGCCGTATCCCACCACTACAGTGCAACCCTAAGAAGTGTTACACCTTTGAAGGCCACAGATTTAGCCAATTTGGCCTAAACAATTCTGTTTAGGATTGCACTGCTGCCCACAGACTGACTGGGTAGGTTCTGCAACAGAGAAGTGTAGGCTGTGGTGGAGGCATCCTTCTTGCCTCCTCCCAGAGTTAAGTGGGGAGGTGATAAGGGCCAAAGATAAATGATGATGAGAGAGTGCTACAGATCTTTCCCACAAGGAAGGGGAG
>NW_015244826.1:0-565 GCF_001447785.1 Gekko japonicus | reverse complement strand
AAACCCCTCGTATGAACGGGGCCTAAGTTAGGCACCATTACTACATCGTGTGGCAGTGGGTTCCACATGCTGTTCCTGCGAAGCAGTAGCTGCATCTACAGATTGCATCTCAGCACTGCAGAGAGGCATAAGCTCCTCCTTCAGAGTCATTCACGAAACCAGTTCTCACTATCGCCTGGGCCAAGAAAGGCTCCCTTCAGACGCCCTTTGTATAGGCAACTTCCTGAGGTGGACTGGGGTATGTCGCGGGTATCACCAGGAGTGGTGAGGGGCTCATGCACTTCACAAACAACAGGCTCATATGTAACTTCATTGCTCCTAAGACTCATTTGTGCCTCTCACCCTGAAGCTCACAATTAATAATGAGAATGCTTGGAGCAGATGTCCTGCTTTTGCACGTACTCAACTGGCATTCAACACACCAGGGCCAGAGAGCTGGTAGCCACTGTTGGTACACAGGCAGAACGTGATTACTTTAACCCCATTCTCAATTGGTTCTGATGAGCCACTAGCCCAGTGCGCCTGACATTCGTGTGCACAGGGCCAACATGATCAAAGTGGGTGC
>NW_015244825.1:0-565 GCF_001447785.1 Gekko japonicus | reverse complement strand
GAGTTCCTGCTACAAAAAGAGCCCGTGACGTGAACATCCCAATCCACCCCCGTGCGACATCCTTATTCCTCTCCATACGACCCCCATTTTGAGTCTTCTCACCACCAAAGGTGACACACAATGAACCACTGCCCCACACCCACACCCATGTGCCCCTGTGCGACGCTGCTATAACCTGAGCTGCGTAAATACAGCTTCGAATCTCATTTAACTCTGCTCGCCCTTCATATGCCGGCAGTTCAGTCTGACCCAGATTAGACAGGAGGATGCATTCCTATGTGCATCTTCTCCTTGACTTTAGGAAAAGACACAGAACCTTGATGCATGGCGAAAGGAAATGGCTGCCTCAAGTTTTGCCTCTCTGGCCGTTTCTGTGTCCTTAACGCTGCTGTTTCTACACCTGCCAGCGAGACAGAAAGTCTTTTTCCTGGGTGAGAAAAGCAGTGGTGGGGAGGGGCATGCTTTTGATGAAGAAAATGTGCTGAGTGAATAGGGTTAAATCAATACCCCTTGCTCCCTAATACTTCACTGAGAACTGCAGCCTCCAACAGATTGAACACACACA
>NW_015244824.1:0-565 GCF_001447785.1 Gekko japonicus | reverse complement strand
CGCACTTAACCACTACACTCAACTGGCTCCCCAAACTAAAATTTGGGGAGAGAGGTTCTTGCCCAACCTTTTGCATGCCAGGCTGGCTTATTTTTTACTGGGAGGATTCATCCATCTGCAGTGTGTTTTACCGCTTACATTGTCCTGTCTCATTCTGCTGCATCAGCAGACCAGGTCTAAGGCACGCGTCTCTAAAAGAAACGTTATGCTGTCTGGTGTGGAATCCAGGCTCTGAGCTTTGGATAACTTGTCTAGCTCAAAGCCAAGAGCTGTGAAGTTAATTCCACCTGCTAGACAATAAAATCATTATATTCTTAACGTCTTATACACTGTCGTGTATCATGCTAATAGCACGTACTTGCATAAGTTTACTAGAACTCTGGGCCAGGGCACCTCTCTGAACTTTTTTCCCCATTTGAAGTGTTTACATAGCAATTAGCGTGAAGATCCCTGTGATTCTCGTACCTGCAAAATAAAAGTGTTTTATACTTTACAGGTGGAACAGCTGTGGTCGGGGCGGAGGGATGGTTTGCAGAGGAGTAGGGAAACTTTTCACTTGTATGCC
>NW_015244823.1:0-565 GCF_001447785.1 Gekko japonicus | reverse complement strand
TTTTAAGAGAAGGCATTTGGGATACAGGCTGTAAATCAGCAGGTTTCTCAATCTTCCTTCACACATGTATGGAAAATACAGACATAAATGTTAAGTTCCATTTCTACCTCAACTGCTTCTTTAACAGCACACTAAAATGGGCTGCTGAAACTCAAAATAATAAATTTTCCCCCATCAACTGGAAAAAATCACTTCAAGGGAATAACTTGACAAAGATGCCTGCCAAACACACAGAAAAACAAAAACTAAGAGCTGGCAGATAAAACCATTAATCAGCTTCTCAAACAGGATCTTCAGAATGTAATTGAATGAGCTGCAGTATACCACATACTTAACCCAAGAGAAGAAACCAGTTCACACAACCATTCTACACGTATCTACAAGTTTGTTCACTCTGAAACAACCGCTCGGGTCATACTCACTTAGGGCACAAATTGGATTCTTACAATCTACTCTCAGGTGAATCTACATCAGAAAGGGGAGAGAAAAATGACATCACACACAAAGCAATTGTGTGAATTGGCCCACCCAGCAAAAAGTTTGGTTTGGGAATTACCATCAGCCC
>NW_015244822.1:0-565 GCF_001447785.1 Gekko japonicus | reverse complement strand
GTCTCCAGATTTAAGTATCCTCAGATTTGTTCGGCTTCACTGGTAGAATATATGAAAATAATAAGAAAATTCCCTTCTCAAGACTTTTCTAAAAGGCTCAGAAAGTAGCTGTACAAAGGAAATCCTAGGAGAAGTTTATTGCTACTCCTTCTGTAACCCACAACTTCAGTTATATTCTGATATTTTAAACTACCAGTTCTCTTAAGGACAATCTTATTATAACAGAGAGTATAAACATGTTGAGTAAGGCTGTGGTTCTAAAGTTGCTTCAAGTAACTAACACACAGAATCAAATATTCTGAGGACTGAGACTGAAGAGTTCATGTCAGAAACATCTGTCTTCCAGATCATACAAAGTAAGTACAGAATATAATACAGTTACATCATTAGGAAAATGAACAACTGAAATCTTTAAATAACTTCAGTCAAAGAATAAAATGAACTGTCTGACATGAACATAGAGGAGTTACAGTCTTGAATATAGATTTGGATCCTTATGATAGGATTTAATTGAACTTGAAATGAAATAAACAGTACAGTATCAGAAGTTTAAAGTTTAAAGGAA
>NW_015244821.1:0-565 GCF_001447785.1 Gekko japonicus | reverse complement strand
GGGGTGTAGCCAGAAAATATTGGGTGGTGAGGTGTTGGGAAATATGGTGGTATGAGGGAGCAGGAGAGAGGGGGCAGGGAGAGAGAAAAGACCTACCCCCTGCCACTCTGACTGTCAGAGAGGCAAGGGCTCACTGGATGTCCTTCCTGCTTCTGCATCCAAAGTCGGCTGCAGAAGCAGGAAGACCTCCCCCCATGCCTCTCCAACTCGGAGATTGCTTGGAGATGTGGCGCACAAAGGTAACATTTATTTTAATTCTGGGAGCAGGACTCCATGGGGCATGGGTGTTGAGTTGGGGGCGTGGCCCCATGATGCCCCACCGTGGCTACACCCCTGCCTGGTCCTCTTAACCGGAAATGCTGGATACGGAACCCGGCACCTTCTCCATCCAAAGCATGAGGCTCTTCCACTGAGCCGCAACCCCTCTCCAACAGAACACCCTCTCTGTCGTGAGGTCGGTTTGTTTCATCCGAACAACAATGCACAGCAAACCACCAAGGAAAAGGACCCAACAAGTGACCAGTGCAAGGTGACCCAATACGGAAGACGCACCAACCAGCGATCA
>NW_015244820.1:0-565 GCF_001447785.1 Gekko japonicus | reverse complement strand
TCTTGTATTATAACGTGAGCTTCCTTGAGGGAAAAAGAGATGGGATGTAAATGCTCAGACAATCAAGTCAGGATTCGTATGAGGCGATGCTTAATATTTCTGAGGCAACACATGTGGAGCGTTTCAGATACTTGGAGAATGTGGATTACAGATGCCCAGTGTTTGGGTGATACTCTTGTCTCTACGGGGGCTGATGCTGCTCCCTCCGGCCTTCCATACGGCTTGTTTTACGCTGCTGTCTTGACAGCTCAGTGTCTTTTGCAGAATGTAAAATCAATAGGGATCCGAGCGCCAGGGCTGCTGTCAACCAATACTTTGCTGCCCAGGTGGGCAGACTTCCAGGAGGTGGGAGCTGGAGGAAGACAGGACAGCACAGGCCTCTCTGCAAGTCGGTTTCTGAATGCAGTACTTGACCTTGTGGTTTCTGTTTCTCGGAGAAACCTGTCTGACCACCCCCACCTCCAGTTTCCTGTCGTGCCCTGAGCGGAAGCGCATTTGTGGGTCCTGGTAAACAAAGGCGTGGCTCAGAGGACAGTCCTTTGGACTCCAGACCTGGTGTCAGACA
>NW_015244819.1:0-565 GCF_001447785.1 Gekko japonicus | reverse complement strand
GAAGGTCCTGCCTCACTGTTGTATATCATATATCCTCCTAACGTGCTGCCCCTTAAAAGTATTTACTTCCTGGGCTGTTTTCTAACAATGATGAAACATGTATGAGATTAGAAACAGAGACCATTAAATAATAAACCAGTGGTCCATCCTGTGGCAAAACCCGAGTCTCCAGAGTCTAAGATACAGTCTGGTCTCTAGGACTCACTTCCTATAGGAGGAGCTGAGGAGAAAAGTGGCACAGAGGATATACAGCTATTGCTGGAAATACCAGTTCTGCTTTCCTATGGATGGATATATCTGGTCCGGGGAAGAAAAATTCCTAAATTATTAATGCTTGACTTATTAAACTCCTACTGAAACCTTGGCTGCTGGTGCAACGCAGACAGCGGCATAGCAAGTCAATGTGCTCTTTGTGTAGAGAACAGAAATATACTCCCTCCCCCCACAAAAGGATCTGCAACTTCTCTGCATTCTGGATCAACAGTGCCCACACCCACCAATCACAGAGCAGCCTGCTGACAATACCGTCATGTCAGTCATACATTGAAGCAACAAAGTATGCAAA
>NW_015244818.1:0-565 GCF_001447785.1 Gekko japonicus | reverse complement strand
CAGCTCCTTTATGCAGTGTTACACCCTTCCAAAACCACTGATGTCAATGGGTTTGGAAGCGTGTCACTTTTTCTGGGACTGCAAGCATAGTACTCCTATCTCACTATGACTGTGACTTCACAAGGCCTCTGACTCCCCACTCATTACAGGTCTTAACTAACTTAGTGTTAACTAGTTAATAGACTTTGCATTTCATTCTGACAAGATCTGAAAATTTTATATTACATTTCACTCTGTACTTTCTGCATTTCATGATCCCTTGAGGCTGCTTGGTTCTCCCAACTTCCTACATTAAAATGAATGAAAACTGAGGATTCACAGAAAGCTGGAATACCATTGGGTTAGTTTTTAAGGTGCCACAATGTAAACTATCCAAGTTACAGTGGCAAAGCCAAAATCTGGGAAGGAATACTCTTTCAAGATCATTAAAAAAAAACCACCAACAACATGGATGAATTGGGGAAATGGGAAAGAGAGACTCTTTCCTAACTTCTAACTATGGCAGGATTGTCACTGTTAAATGTAGATGGGCAATCAGAAGAATATTAGGCCAGAACAGCTAATG
>NW_015244817.1:0-565 GCF_001447785.1 Gekko japonicus | reverse complement strand
AGTCAACAAATATGAGCTGGCCACAAACTAGCTGATGCAATGGTAGCAGACAAGAACTATTTCTTTGCCCCTTTCACGGCCACCTCATAGTTTTACCAGTGAGGTCTGTAGCACACTCTTGTCAGATTCATTTAGGACTGTCTGCCAATACTGTTCTAGATGTCTCCCAGCCTTCTTCAAGTCACCTAGCTCCAAGCTAAACAACATTGCCAGATTGTGACTTGAAGGTGGGAGAGAGCAAAAGGGGGCAACCGTGTTGAAAGCTTGCAGGAGGTTCTCATTCCAGGCCCCCATCTTGGCCTCAACAGAGCTGTCAGGTGAGATCTTAAAATCCTCCAGGGGTTCCGATTTCCTATAAACCTGCTTGTCTGCAGGAAGACCATTTTAACTGACCCCTCATTCCTGCACAGTATTGGTGCTACCTTAACTTTTGCAGTGATCGCAGCATGGGCTGCACTTCAAGCCCCAAACCAGATACTCTCCCAAAGATTCAGTGCACAAAATTAAGTCTAAGCTGTGCATATGGCTCATCAAAACCTAAGAGAGATCCATAGTAGCCAGTGGG
>NW_015244816.1:0-565 GCF_001447785.1 Gekko japonicus | reverse complement strand
GAGTGAAAAAGGAAAACGAGCCGGTTAAACCTTTTCAAGTGACCTACTGATAACTTGTCAGCGAGTTCCAAATCTGACGGAGAAATAAATCTAGACTTGAGCTGAAACGTGTGTATGCTTTTTGTGAAAATGTTCTCATTGGGCAATGTTGTAGGAGCTGGGTATGCATTTACTTTAAGCTAAACCTTCAAACTTAAAGTCTGCCAAGGACACGTGCAAAGTTGTAGAGGGCAGCAATGAATCAAAGGTGCGAGTCTAGGATATCAGAAAACTGAGGGGGCGAAAGTATTCTGGAAAGGATTTGGGGGTTCTATAGGTGATAATGTTGAACAAGAATCAGATGCTGGGCCTCAGCTGTATGAACGAAGACAATTTCCAAGATGTGGTGTACTTTCAGCTCTAGCAGTAAGCAAGAGAACTTGCATGGGGCCTATTTAGTAGAAGTCTAATAAATTGTGGTGCTCAACGAGATATTGTCCTGAGAACCAAAGTATGTTCCTTTACTCTTCCTCAGAAATGTCGGCGCAGAGCACAGGGAGCTTTCTAGCTGTTTTTTTTTTTTTTT
>NW_015244815.1:0-565 GCF_001447785.1 Gekko japonicus | reverse complement strand
TGATAAAAGGTATTGCACAACTAATAGCTTTTGAATTTTGCTGTGGTCTGGCAAGGCTGCCTGTGATCTCCTTGCTGTGATTCAGTTGCATCAGGCTATGCTCAGGCTGATGGAGGTGCTCAGTGACCCTTATCAGACAGTGGATCTCGTGTGGCTGTGAAAAGGAAAACATTGACACCAGTGTCACAAACCAAAAACAGTTGAGGAATACTCAGAAGCTGTGTTTACAATTATTGAGGGTGTGAACGGTAATCTATATTCTAATCAGTCAAGCAGCGGTGAAACCTCGTCCGTAGGTAAAACTGATTCACATTCACCTGCTACCTGGTTGGCCACGTGGTGCGCCCCCTAATCCTTCTGTCTTCTAGCCAAAGTAGTTTGTTGTTTGCCTTGGACCCCAGGGCTCCAAGGGCCCCTCCCCAGCCAGATATGATACAGTAGTGCTGGCTAGACAAATCTATGGGTAACCTGTTGTTTTGTAAGAGTAGTGCCAGTCTTGATTATGGTATCAAGCGCCAAGTTACCTTCTTGTAAAGTATCCTTTCTGTCTTTCTGATAAAGTATT
>NW_015244814.1:0-565 GCF_001447785.1 Gekko japonicus | reverse complement strand
AATAAAGCCAGTTGCTGGGGGCTATCCTTTTCTTTGGAAATTTTCCACGCTGCCTCTCCAGGGAACCAGCCTGAGGCAGACAGGACCTAGACAGGAAACCACGTGGGAACCCCATGCCCTTTGGAGCAAGAGTGGGACAGAAATATCAGTCACTCTTTCAGCATTTCTCCAACTATCACCATAAACATAAAAAAGATGCAAATAAACATAAATAGATATAAGAAGGGGCTTTTTGTAACCGGACATATCCAGTTCTCTGAACACCATCCTCAAACAGGACTGTTTGAAGAGAAGTGACAACATTAAACAAAAGACAGGTAGCCGGGCAATTTCACGTTTCCCACAGAGACCGTGGCTGTGTTCAGATATCACTTTAAGCCTGAATGTGCTTGAAGCTGATTTGCTGATGAGCTCATGCATAGCACGATAAAAGTATCCTGGCTGAAACTAACTTGGGTTATCTGTGATGTATGGATGCAAGTACGTAGCTCTGCATAATCTCAGAATTCTAAACCGAGGTTTAATCTCAGTTTAGAATCTTAGTTTTCTTTTTTTGGGGGGGACT
>NW_015244813.1:0-566 GCF_001447785.1 Gekko japonicus | reverse complement strand
CAGGCCCCTCCTGGAGGTTGACAACCCAATACTCAATACAGAGTTAGAGGTTTTTGGTCCCTCAAACTTTGTATTTTCTACTGTAACTGGTTGTAGCTCTCCGGGGTCTCAGGCAGAGAGAGACCTTTCCTATCACCTTTTCTTACTGTAGACACTAGAACATGAATCTGGAGCCTTTGGTATGCAAAGCATGTGCACATAATCGTCAATGAAAATTAGCCTCGAAGATGGGGGAGGACGCTATCTGGCCTGTCAAGGAAACACATGAATGTATACACAAGTTTCCTCTGTGGTGCTGTGTAGCAGATAGAGAGGAGCAGTAGAATCCTGGGAGGCCTGGGTTCGAATCGCCGCTTCTACCATGGAAGCTCACTGGTTGACCTTGGGACCATCACAAACTCTCAGCCTGGCCTACCTCACAGAGTGGTTGTTGGAAGAAAATGGAGGGAAAGAAAACAATGTTCTAAGCCAATTTAGGTCTGACCGGGGAAGAAAGCAGGATATTAATCAATAAAGGCCTGTTAAAATGCATCCCCACCCGGCTTAAAGAGTGAGCAGTCCATCCA
>NW_015244812.1:0-566 GCF_001447785.1 Gekko japonicus | reverse complement strand
GTTCGTCTTTAAGGTGCTCCTGGGCTCTTACTGGTTTCTTGCCGTTTGCTAGGAAGATATTCCCAAAGAGTTGTGGACCGTTGGTAGGCAGAGGGTGGCATGCAGACTGCTCAACGTGGCCGTTCACCCTGCCAGGACTCTGTGGTGGCCCCTGCGACCCAGATACTTTGCATGGTGACTTTTCATGGACGAGCGACTCCTTCTCCGGTGAGAAGTCCCACCTGGGGATGCTCAAGAGAACCTTGGTTCAGCTCAAGTCACGCTCCTGCATGGCTGTCACGGGGCGAGCTGTTTGAGCAGCATCTTGGGCACCCTGCAGACAGTCCAAGGCTGCCCTCTGTGCTGTGCACGCACACTCAGCTGCTTCTGTGTGGGAAGGGGAGGCACTACCACAGCTGCAGACCCTCCCTCCCATGCACATTTCAAAGTCTAGCTGCCCCACCACAGCCCCCCTCCCCACGTTGCCTGCCAAGCAAGTCTGGAGGCCCATTTCAAACTCAACACACAGCTTCAGCCCCTCAACCCGCCACCCCATGCAAAGCCGGACTAGAGAAACGTGTTGCAAC
>NW_015244811.1:0-566 GCF_001447785.1 Gekko japonicus | reverse complement strand
ACCGCTCTTAACCACTACACCAAACTGTAATAGTTGCTGTAGCAGTTACTCATTGTCTGCTGATTTTCCACAGAATCATATCCTGGGACGTTTCTCTGATAGAACCGTTTTGATTTCTGTCTGGGAAGGGACTTTTTTAAAAAGATAATATCTTTGATTTGTAGTATAACACGCACACTCCGCTTCTGTGGCAAGCCAACACAGATCGAGACACACACACACAGCAGGTACATATGGAAATACGCTCAAAGAACATTGCTGCAGGGGTTGTTACACAACAGCAAGCTATTCCAGCTCCCGGTACATTCCGCCTCCCTTCCTGAAATCGATAAATCACTCCTGGCAGGTTAGCTGGGAAGCAGCTGGTAATGATAGATTCCCTCCGGAGGAGAGGAAGTCACCTTTTAACCCGGCCTGCTGCTGTTTGTCTTAGAACTGTGACAAAAGAACAGATGAGAACAACATGCCAACTGTCCCACCGTGGATCTGGGCTCGAGGCTACAGGAAACCAGGACTGGATCACAATGACATTACGCATTTTAGGTTCTGGGAAGGAAGCGCCTCAG
>NW_015244810.1:0-566 GCF_001447785.1 Gekko japonicus | reverse complement strand
TTTGGGACATTTTGCAGACATCATGAATATTTGGTATTTTGGTAATTTCCTCATTTAAGCTTGTGTTCCATTTCAGTGTGAACTCTTTGGCTGAAGTTTACCCCTTCCATAATTCTTGCAAAAGTAAAGTAGGGAAGCAGAGCTGTAATCTAACTTCACCATCATATAAAACTATTTGAGGAGGCAAAGAAGCACTGATTTCTGGCTATTATGCATAGAGCTTCAGTCCAGAAGGTATTTAACTTTTATGTTTTTACTTTAAAAATGTGCACCTCTTCTCTAAAAACTAAACCTTTTAAAAAAGGCATCAACCAGAACATGTGACATATCTTACTTAGATTACTGACCCCAGTGGCCAAAGGGCTAAATTAGCTCAGACCTCCCCTCATGTCAGCTGATCCAACATCTCACCATGTTCCATCCCTTGAAAAACTTGACTTGCGCCAAATGCTAAAATCTGTGAACAGAAACAGTAATAAAAATACATACAAATTAAAAATTGTGTTCCACTGACCTTAGTTTACTACTGTTTCCAGTGAAGGGAGTGCGCAAACAAGCACGTAGAT
>NW_015244809.1:0-566 GCF_001447785.1 Gekko japonicus | reverse complement strand
TTTTTCTACAAAAAGAGCCCTGACAGTAAAACCCCACCACGCAACGGGCCTGTAAAGGAACTATTTAAAGAATCGTTGTTACCCTCTCAGCAATGATGAGGCTCCCCCAACCTCTTGAAGCAGAGAGGTCCAAAGTCTGGGGACCGTAGCAGAAACAGTCCTATCCTGCATGCCCACAACCTCACCCACCCAAGGCAGGCTCACAGCCAAAAGCAATGCCAGCTGATTTGGGGGTATGGGATGTGCCAGTCCCTCGTGAAGGTGGGGCTGCCACGTTGCTCGCGATGCTCGATGAAGCAGCAGGAGCTCAAAGGGGGACCGGCCCTGTGCAATGTTCTAGACATTTCCCAGATCTCTATGGTAAAACTCATAGAGGTTCAGGAGATTCCTTGAATCTCACTGGTGCTGTGACATCATTTCTGGGTAGGGTTGCCAGGTCTGGCCGACAAGCTGGTGAGGGACTTACCGGGAGGCTTTGGGACAGGGGAGAGAAGAAGCGTGATGTTTCTACATCATCTCTGAGGGACATAGGCACATCGGGGACATCAGGGGGTGACATGCCTACA
>NW_015244808.1:0-566 GCF_001447785.1 Gekko japonicus | reverse complement strand
TAACCACTGCACCAAACTGGCTCTCCAACCACAAAACTGTGTTAGTGAGCCTTTGCTTCCCAACTCCACAAGCCATCCCAAACACCATGAAAACTCAGCCCACTCTATCTTCCCGGACAATCGCCAGCTCTTTCAGGAAGACAATTTTCAGCACTGGACAGCTCCTTGTCAGTCTGGGGGGGGGGCTTCCGCTCAGGAAGCTCAGTGGACAGAGCTCACCGCATCCATTTACCACAAAACCAGCGATGGCTGCTTATGACAGGACAAGATGAGCGAGGAGCTCGGCCAGAGTAAGTGTGTGGGAGTTTGCTGCTGTTTCTTACAGGACTGGCGCAACGCAGACTACAGCTGCGTCTACTCTGCAGCAGCGTTTTCAAACAGAGAAACTGAGGCTGTGCGGACAAAGACATCCATCAAGCTTCACCCGCAATGAAGTGGAGGTCAGGGAACAGGGAAGAAGAGTTAGAAATCGGCTGAAGACTGGCAGACTTTTCCAGGCCCATCTCCATTATCAGCTGAAGCTGATGGGACTGTTTCCACAGAGCTTTTGTGTACTGGGTCTCTTG
>NW_015244807.1:0-566 GCF_001447785.1 Gekko japonicus | reverse complement strand
GGGTTCCTCAGGTTAGTTTTTTTCCTAGTGGGGGGCGCAGAGTCAGCGCAAAAGGGAAATGCCTTTGGGGAGGTTGCCTGGATCTTCCCAGTAGAATCCGAATGGCCAGTGGGAGGCACAGGCCTCTTTCTGTACCAGCACGTTCCGTCTGGGGACTCCTGAGGATCGGCAACTCTCCAAAGCGAGCCTTGGTGATTTGTGCCTCGGTGTCGGGGTGCGTTGATTGGAAGTCACTTTCCCTTGGCGGTTAGTGCAATCGGAGTGCCAACTCAGTTCTGTCGAGGTTATCCTAACGAAGACAAGCGGCCTGTGCCGGCCTGGTCACGAGATGGATGTGAGCGCCTCCGCCACCAGCTCGGTCTCAAGGGTGTTGGGCCAGCCCCATACAACTACGGCATCTGTGGCATCAGCAGCACACCTGGACACACTGAATGTCATCGGAGCTCCATGAGTTCTGTGTGGCACGTGGCTCTTGTGAGCTTTGTGGCGTGAGTTGTTTCCTTGTTGCTTTTATGCAGTTTTCCTTTTAGCACATCAGAAACCAAAATGAACGACTTAAAAAAAAA
>NW_015244806.1:0-566 GCF_001447785.1 Gekko japonicus | reverse complement strand
ATTGTCAAAAGTCTCCTTAAAATGTGGTGGAATCATTATGGCTCTTTTTTAAAAGTGCCAAACTTGTGGCACGAAAATGGCGTCTAATGACGAACACCTTAAATAACTGATATGCCTCGGAGAAGGCCATAACACCACATCCTGTAAGGCCTGCGGTATGTTAACCCCTAAGACGAGGCAGGAGAAGGTGCTCAGACTCAAGGCAGCCCAATGGGAGCAATCTTTGTCAGTCCCACCCGGCAAATCCTCCCCTCAAGCCCAGGGAAGAACCCCCTCTAAGGGCTCCAAAGATTCCCATAAGCCGAAACAAAACTCGACAGGGACAACTCAAAAGCGGTCTGCCTCGGCTCAGCCACCTTCTAAAAAGGCAAAAACTGACCAAATAAAGCCTCCGAAGGTGCCTCCAGTAAGGGCTGAGACACGAATGCCATCCCCGCCATTGCAGACAGGTCCGTGCCAGTGAACACAGTGGCTGTGGAAGCCTTCAGTGTTGGCACAGCTTTGATGTCGAGAGAGCCACCACCATCGCCACCCGTCGATGGGCTTCGACGTCGAGTCACGACGGC
>NW_015244805.1:0-566 GCF_001447785.1 Gekko japonicus | reverse complement strand
CCCCCCCATCATTTAATTCCATGACCCCATCGTCCATGGTATTGGATTGATTCTACCTATTGTGTAGGGCAAGGGCAACTGCAAGGGTGAAGGTAATGAACTCCCCCCCAACAACAACAACTACTGTGCATCTGCAAAACAGCTTGATGCCATGTTGGAGCCAAATGGTAAACCGTGAAGACAAACCAAGCTGATCTGAACCTCAGATCAGGAACGATTGCAGGTATCCAAAACAGTATGTTAACCTGTCAAAACTGGTTGGTCATGAAGTTCTCAGAATCCCTCGTAACAAGCCATGCTTACTGAAGCCATATCAGGTCTAGAAGAATCCACAGATCCCACACCTGGTCCTTCAGTGCCAGGGAAACCCTTGAGCAACACCTTCATTTTATCTAGTTTGAGATGTCATTGCTTCTGAACACCCATTTAAGGATTCCACTGTTTGGTTACTTCAGATGAAAACAAGAAACTGCTGGATTTCATCTCCACTCCATCCTCAAACTTTTGCTTTGTAACAAATAAATTAATTTTGTTGCATTGCGTTTGGGATTCTTTTTAAGGGCCAG
>NW_015244804.1:0-566 GCF_001447785.1 Gekko japonicus | reverse complement strand
CAACTGTGCGACTGAACAACAAAATGTAATAAAACCATTAACTATCAATAGAAATATAAAATTTACCTTGATATGAGCTGCTGGATCTGGGACAGTTTGAATCATGTCCTTCAACAGTCAATGTAAGTACCAGAAGGTCAGACCAAAAGGCAACTGTAGACCCAAGGAAATAGAATTATGTCAGAACAATATTTTTAAAATTATATTTTGGACACATTTTCTAATTCATTTGCTCCACACTTATGAAAAACCACCTTTACTGATTAGGTCAATAATGATAACATATTGTTTACAAAATTTTGAACCTTTTTATTTGTTCCTGTGCTGGTTTCCTCACAGACCTCATCTGAAGCCAGTAAGCCAATGTATACAATAAGCACTAGTGCTCTATGCAACTAACAAATTTTGGCAAGCCTGTGCTATCTTATGCTAAACTGATACACTGAGAGGTAAAAGACCTTGTGAAAAAACTGTCTTAATTATTCCATTTTTGTGTTGATGTTTGTTGTCTTTATCTGTAAAAATCTTAATAAAATATTTTGCCCACTCCAGAACCACTGATTTCA
>NW_015244803.1:0-566 GCF_001447785.1 Gekko japonicus | reverse complement strand
GCCAGCAGAATGGAAGGGGGGAGATCTCCATTCCTTGTGTTCTCTTTAAATGCCCTGTGCGAGTGGAGGCAAATGCACCCCCACATAACATGTATGCTTGGGAATTATGTGGCTGAAAAAGTTTGGCTCCTGGGCCCTGGATAGTTACCCTATAGCTTGCCATCTGACCTTCTCCCAGCTCCTGTGACTCTTAGCTGGATTATCCTACAAACAAATTACTGCTGCTTCTTATTCATAACTTTGTTTAAACTGAAATTCTCACCCACACTGACCCCCTTGTCACTGGAATCCATTCTTTGTTTCCTGGCCTTTCTTTCCTGTAGTAGTACCACTCCCTCCATCCCCTGTGCAGTGTGCACACAATGAAGCAGTGCTGGAAAAGGAAATTCCCTTCCATCTGCTTACTGTCCTAAATAGGATAGTTTTGATGGATAGGTAATTTTTCTGACTCTTGCCTTGTTTTGGTTGCCCCTTTCATCTTTTTACCTAAGCCTCCAAGTTTTCTTTTCTGTGTAGACATCAAAACCCTGGTCTTTATGAACGTTTGTATTAAAACAAAATGTTCT
>NW_015244802.1:0-566 GCF_001447785.1 Gekko japonicus | reverse complement strand
TTGAGCCACCGCAGCTCCTAACAACACAGGAGACGGAATTAAAAAAGGACATTCCCGACTCTTCCAGTGCTAGGGATCCTGCAGTTGTTTCTTCTGCTCCTGTTATCTGTTATCTCTTTCCTCGGCTCTGTTCTCTGCTTATGAGGCTGGACCGAAAGCCCACCATTGGCCTTCCTCCTTTGCAGCTGGTGGTCCAGGCCGGCCTCTACCACGGCAACGAGATGCTCTGCAAAATGGTGTCCAGCTCCGAGGTCAACGTTTGCTCGGAACCGACGTGGGGTCAGAGGCTGGAGTTCGAGATCAACGTCTGCGACCTTCCCCGCATGGCGCGGCTCTGCCTGGCCCTCTACGCCGTGGTCGAGAAGGCCAAGAAGGCCAGGTCCACCAAGAAGAAGTCCAAGAAAGCCGTAAGTCTTCTGCTGTGAACGGCGACCTTTATTTCAGGAGCCACTCTCGAGTCTCGGTTTGAGTCCAGTAGCATCACAAGATGTTGGTGGGGGTGTAAGCTACTGAGAGTCATATCTGATGAAGGGAGCGGAGTCTCTCGAAAGCTCACGTCCCGAGAA
>NW_015244801.1:0-566 GCF_001447785.1 Gekko japonicus | reverse complement strand
TTTTAAAGAGTTCAGGGCAGCATACATGAAGGTTTCCCCCACTGAAGCTTTGCAGATAGCCCTGTAAGGTAACATTAGGCTAAGAGGAACTGACTGAGCCAAGATCTCCCAGTAATTAGGGCACTGAACCACAGTCTTCCCAGTATATGTCCACTTCCACAGCTGTTATACCACACTGTCTTCCCAAGACAGAATTGCCATGTAGAGAGCCATAGTTTAATAGCCCATGAGTAGTTACACAGTTGCTTCATCATGTGCTTAACACAGCCTTCAACTTGCACTGATAGCATCGCTTCCAAGCTACAGAAAGCAAGCTGAGCGGACATATGATAGGTGTGGGTTGAGTTGCAGACTGAATACACAATGACCTTCCCACGTTATGACATGCTGAATGCTGCACAGATCCACTTAACTCATGTTCAGTTTAACTCTGTTAATTGTTCCCTAGTCTGGGGGGGAGGGCATTGTGGGCTGTAGGGACAGACAGATCTGTATTTTAAACATTCTAAAAAGACACTTTTGAGTAGATGTTAGCAAGCACACGAAAGCTTATACACAGAATAAAA
>NW_015244800.1:0-566 GCF_001447785.1 Gekko japonicus | reverse complement strand
TTTTGCATTCTCCCACATGTATGTAATCCTCCCCTTATTTCTTTATTTCTCCCTGCAAGTATTTGCATCCACCTTCCGTTCTAACTCTGTTTTCCCCAAATTGTTCCAGATGGCTCAAATGTAAAAGGACTGGGTTATGTATAGGCCATCTCTTGAAGAAGCTGGGTTGCATGTTTGACTGAATGAGGTGTGTGTGTGACAGAGACTGGCAGAGAGTGGCCTGTTAGACTCTGCCTCCAATCTCAAAGTGACAGGTGGTAGGTAGCAGCTGCCCAGTGAGTGTGTACATGGGGGATCTGTTGTTTCAGAGGCAAGCAAAACCCAAGCAGGCTCCAGGGAAGCTAGAGAAGTAGGGCCTTACAAATCTGGTTTCCCCCTGCCCTTTCTGGAGAGCCTTTGATAATAAACAGTGCCATGCTTCATTAATATGAGACAGTATTTAAAATGATCGCTTCCTTTATTCTATTACCAACTAAAAATAGCGGAAATTTGTACTTCTAATATTGATGCTGCATTTTTAATCTTCATTTTTTTGTAAGTGAACGCTTTCAACACGTTTTGTTTCT
>NW_015244799.1:0-566 GCF_001447785.1 Gekko japonicus | reverse complement strand
TCATGCGGCACACTTGGGTCTCGAAAAGTGAAAAGATGGAAGGCATCAGCAAGCCATCCCCAGCAGATCCCGGGGGGGATAAAGGGAGGCATAATTTCTGTGGCACCGCAGGGCACGGACTGAGGGGGGAAAACAAAGGCACCTGCCCCAAGGAACTTACAACACAAGTATGTGATCAAATCAAGAGACAATAGCCTACGCCGTCTTTGTCTGGGGGAAGGGAGGAAAATTAAAAGTAACACTCCTACCAAAAACAAATATTGCTCATCTCTGTTGACAATGACAGTGATGTTGTGTAGCGTGGTGTTAGCACTCCTGGGGTTCCGGTACAACTCTAGGAAAGATGTGGCATAGAAGACACCGTACACCTGCCAAGAACAGAAAGCAAGAGGGAAATGAAAACTTATTGTTATGCTTAGTTTTTATTTATACCCTGCTTATCTCCCTAAGAGGGACCCAAAGTGGCTCGCCACATTATTCTCCCCTCTTCCATCTTATCCTTGTAACAACCAACTTAGGCAGTAGTTTAGGCTGAGACTGTCCAGGGTTTCCCAGTGAGGTTCTAT
>NW_015244798.1:0-566 GCF_001447785.1 Gekko japonicus | reverse complement strand
GGAACGGAATGGCTGTTTACAGCAACCGTTTCCAGTCTTTTGTACAACAAAAAGAAGAGAAATGGATGTCCAAGTCCCCCAGCAGACCCGGATTTCCAGGGGCTGCCACCACTGCCATCCCTCACCCCAATAAAGAGAGCACGCCATGGCAGCCGACACTGGAGGAGAGCAAGGCGGAGGCGGGCACAGTCCGGAGTAGTGGGGAACCACAAGACCACCAATCAATCAGTTCAGGAGTGTGAAGGAAGTGCTGGCGGGGAGGCCACCAATGCAAGGCAAGACCCAGAGGCGGGGCCAGGAGACATCGTGCAAACAGTGAGCAGCAGCCGGGCTCCAGAACGGATGGCTGCCCACACGGCCTTGGTCTCAGCAGCAGGCCAGGGGACGGAGGAGTCAACACCCAAAAGGGTGGGCCCGGCTTGGGAGGTGGGAGAGATCCCTTCCCCATTGGGCTGTTGCCAGGCTGCTTGATGAGGGACAGCCACACTTGGGGAAGGAAGGGAAAACCGACCAACTTCACCCTTGTGTCAGGTGAGGATCTGAGGGAGGGGAGGAAATGGGGGGGG
>NW_015244797.1:0-566 GCF_001447785.1 Gekko japonicus | reverse complement strand
GACAGAAGCGTCATCCAGAAATGCTTGCACAAAGATTCCCTGAGCTAAGAAAATGGTCAAAAGGCAGGGCACATCTTGGAAAATTTGAGCTGCAGTTTCCTTCAATAGGAATCTCCAAGTTGCTTCAGGGCCAGTTTCTACATTTGGCATAACCAAGTGTTAAAGCTTATCCTGGGCTTTGCCTCTTCAGCCAACACTGGGGGAGAAAGGCATGTACGAATGGATCTCCAGCAAAAAAGGGGGGGAAGGGAGCTCAATCTTCCACTGTCATTCTCTCTTTTTATGTGTAAGGAGTTTTTCCATGGGGAAGCATTAAAAAATTGTTATTTCCTCCTCTGCATTTATACAAGGCAACGTCTAGATAAAGCTTGATATTGGTGATTCCACTAAACATACAAACTGGCCCATGCTTTACTCTGCAGTCTTCTTGCTGTGTTCTCCATAGTTCCCACACAAAAATCTGATGAGTAGAAAGTTCCCTAAATATGCAGTTGAGGTGCCAAGGAGCTACAGCCAATTAGGGGTTTCATGGTGTGTGTTGTTATCGAAACTGTTCTGTTTTGAGA
>NW_015244796.1:0-566 GCF_001447785.1 Gekko japonicus | reverse complement strand
CCGCAGACCAAGTTTTCTTTATTGTTCTAACGGCCTCAAACTGTGTCCAAAGGACCTATTCGTAACTTACCCCAGTATTGACTCCCAGGGAAGGGATTGGAGGTCCAACTGGTGTTGAAATGTGTGCCTATGAGTCAGAACTATGATAAATAAGGGAAGGGACGGTATATTTAAGGCAACAGATCTCAGAGAACTATGTGAAAGGCACCCATGCGCTCGTACTGTGACCTCAATTTTGCCTTATGACAATCGAAAACCAAATTGCTGAGCAGTATTTTTACATGCAACGTGTATGTTCCCCCGGAGGCTTTGCATCTCCGCATCCCCGTTCAGGGAAGCCCAACTTTTTATCCCTGGGCTGACCCTTTCTTGACTTTATTTCTGTGTGACTTCTTCCTCTGCAGTCAAAAGACAAGAAGGCAACTTTGACTGCCACGTAAGAACACTCAGATACGACAGCTGCAGGATCACTGGACGGGCTTTTTCTGCCTTTTGTGAATTCAGGAACCAAATTGGCGGACGTGTTCAGAGCTCTCCTATGAGATTAACGCTTGCACCAAGTAAGT
>NW_015244795.1:0-566 GCF_001447785.1 Gekko japonicus | reverse complement strand
TCATAATAGTATTAAATCCTGCCATTATGATCATTTGATTAACAAATCAGGCCCACAAATATAGAATCTTGCAGTTTCCCCAGAGCCCCTCCCAAAAGAGGTCTGGCTGAAACTAAGTTGTTCGCTTCCTACTATCCACATTTAGATTGTCATCTCCCTAGGGAAGGGGGAGGGAGTTAGTGTGGTTAGTGGCTAGAATGCTAGACTGTGGCCTAAGAGACCTGGGTTCAAATGTCCACCCAGCCCTGAAGATCATGGGGTGACCTTTGGCTAGCCACTCTCTTCCAACCTAACATGCCCCAACATGGGTATTATGAGGGGAAATGACGGAGGACAGAACATGAGCTCCCAGGAGGACAGAAGATGACAAAAATGTGCTTGATAGTGAGAGTAGACCTTGAGTAATTTCGGAAAGCACAATGTATATCGAAATAGGTATCTAAATAGCAGTTCCCCTGAAACATTTTTGTCATGTTCTTCCACTAGATCTAATTGTTACCCTTGGAACAGTGGAGAACACATCCTTCAAATGCCATCATGTCTTCTCTTCTTTCTGCTACACATAC
>NW_015244794.1:0-566 GCF_001447785.1 Gekko japonicus | reverse complement strand
CCTCGCCATGCACTTCCTAAGGCCTTGCACTGGGACTCTTGGAGAGGAGTCTCTGGGATGGTGGGGAAGAGCATATAGCATAACTCCCCCCAGGGAGGAGCTCCCGAAAAGCCCATTTCCTCCACAGGCAAGCCGGCTGCATGCAAATGGCATCGCGCGCTGGCCTGGTCCTCGTGCCTGCTCGCCTGGCCGCCTTCCCTTTAATGAGTAGAAATGCTTCTGACTACGCATTAGCGCCCAACGTAATGATGCAATGAGCTTGCCATTTATCATCATAATGCCAGTCAAACGAACCCCCTAATCACATAAACGCAAGGAGGAAAAACTATTAGAGTTTATTTGTGGAGCAGCTTTGAAGTCACTCCTGCCGCTCGGGCTGTGCAAAAGCCGGGGAGAAGACGGTGCCTTGGCTGGGCCGGGCAGGTTCCTTCTTCCGAAGCTGTTCCTCAGCTGGCCAGAAGCCTTCCTCCGTGGGAGACTGCAGGGTCTCATGCACTGAAACCCTCACTGGGTGTCGGGCTTCACTACTCCCCTTGGGGAGGAACACCTGTCTGGGCCTGAGGCTT
>NW_015244793.1:0-566 GCF_001447785.1 Gekko japonicus | reverse complement strand
TTGCAATAGATTAAATGTTGATCAAAAAATTTGCATGTCTTTTCTTAGCAGCCAATGCTGCTAAGGCAGTAGGGAGGTAATAAAGTATGAACACATCTTGTAATGAAGATCTTCTAATGGAGATGTGTTCAGAGTAGGGTTCTGACTTGCGCTCTTAGGGGTTTCCGTCAGGTCTCAACAAACGATTACTCTGTGAAACTATGGAAGTTGTCATGCTTTATGTTCTATGCAGCTTTCTACATGTGTATGATAAGGAACACATTTTCTTTAGATTGCAGAAAAAACTGAAATTAAAATAGCACAGTCACGAGAAGGCTACAGACCTATCGCAAAGCATTCATCAGTCTTGTTCTTCAGTATTGCTGATCTGGCTAATATAGACCCCATGTACCAGTATTCTCTCATTTGGTTTGTAAATCTTTACATCAACTCTATTCATGACAGGTAAGCAGTTATGGAGTTCAGTTGTTAATTTTCTGTGGTGTTTCAAAATATTACAGCAAACTTTAAAGCATCTATGTTGCGGTCCCCAACTTGTTTGACCCTGTGAGCACCTTTGGAATTCT
>NW_015244792.1:0-566 GCF_001447785.1 Gekko japonicus | reverse complement strand
TCCAGCCACCACCTGGAGATTGGGAACCCAAACAGGAATGCTTTTTTTTAATGGCCACTCCAAGGTGGGGGGGAAAGAGGAAGGGGTTAGAAAGTGGGGTGTGAAAGTTACTGGATGTGAGCCAGATCTTTGAAAACGTATCGAAATGTTCCTGCTTCTCTCGCCTCCAAAAACACACTTCAGGGACGAAAAAGTGCAAACGTAGTTTGAGCAAGAGACGAGAGAAAGTTGGAAGGAGATTGGCACAGCCCCAACTGGCAAATGATTCTGCCTGTAACGCTTGGGAGAAACTGGAAGAGTAAAGAAATAGAATGGCAACAAAAACTCTGTGCAGAAACACTCAACATCTTGCAACCTATACGTGATATTTTTGACCAGCTTCCCCATCCCAAAAGGCTTCCTTCTCAATGTTACAGAGCTCTTTAGGAAAATGTTTGAACAACAATGGCATATGGGGAGGCATCTTTTCCCAGTCGACAATCTACCCACCCCTTAGAGCCTGCTTGGCTTAGCGGTTAAGAGCCACAGACTCTAATGGGGAGAACCATGTTTGATTCCCCACACCT
>NW_015244791.1:0-566 GCF_001447785.1 Gekko japonicus | reverse complement strand
GCTCTCACTAGGTTTGAGATCTAGGAGTCCTACTTCAAAGACGCATAACTGATGCACTCTTTTTTGTACTGTATAAGCTGTTCTTTTAACTGTATAAACTGGTTTTTTAACTAGCATATCTTTGTGCACAATTTAGTATGCATTGGGAGAAATATATGCAATTCATACCAATTCTTTGTCTTTGCTGTATTAGCACTTCACTTTCAGGTCTTTTAGTGACAGATCTAATGCATTTATTACACTCACACCCAACTCTCACAGAAGATTAAGATGGGGCTCCTCATGATCTCCTATCCAAGCACTGATCAGGTTTACATCTTCATGGTTAGAGAAAGTGCTGATCAGGTGCTTGGAAATCTCTAGCAGTATGATTTTTAAAAAATGTAATCCTTTTAAATTAGGGTTGAATATCTTGAGTGGCATCAGTCATTTGGAGGATTTAGGAGACTTTACATGCATTAGTGAGAAGGGTGGCAGTAGTCAATTTTTGCTTGGCTTCCTCAAATCTTCCACCTTACTGTACCAGGTTTAGGATGGGTGAACCAATGGGCAGTGATCATCTACCA
>NW_015244790.1:0-566 GCF_001447785.1 Gekko japonicus | reverse complement strand
AAAAAAGCCCTGTCTCAAGTGATATTCCGCATGCGCTCTCCCTAATGCGATTTGCCTTTATAATAATGGATGAGATCACAGATAGCATATGAAATAAATGATGCATCACGACTTGATGCAACTCTGAACAGCAGTGGGGGAGGGAAGGCAACAGCCCGGCACGAACTCCACCATGCCTAGATGCAGTGCTGTTGACAGAGAGCGCTCTCACGCCGGCCTCCCCTTCCACGTTAGCAACTGTTTAACCTCTTTTCTCAAACAGAAACAGCTCTGCGAAGACTTACCTTGAAATGCGATATCCAGGTACCGTCGGGGAATAAAAATAGATTAGTTTCCTACGGCGTGCACCTGTTTGAAAATCAAGGAAGCAGAAAGTTGTCTCTGTGGGGGCTGGATCCATAATGGCCCATTGCATGAAGCTGCGATGATCCAGCAATTCATTGCAGACGTTGCTTCAGCTCAGAAAACATTTGATGGGCCGCACGAATGCAGCATCCTGCACCTGCTCTCGCAGTCCTTCTTGCCTTGTGGGGGACCGGACAAAGCTCATGAGACACATGGCCCCA
>NW_015244789.1:0-566 GCF_001447785.1 Gekko japonicus | reverse complement strand
ATTTACTCCCTGTTACCGTACTTCTTGTCTCTGACATCCCCAAAGAAGCACTTCTTCACACAAGCGATAATTGATTTGTGGAACCCCACATGGTATTAGCTTTGATGGTCAGATGACACCTCCACATTCAGAGGTAATATAGTTCTGAATACCAGTTAGTGGGGGATGGGTTGACCATGCCATGCTTGTAGAGCTTCCATGAGTTCTGTGGAAGACAGGATACTGGACTGTATGAGCCTTTGGTTTGATCCAGCAGGGCTCTTGTGTTCCTGCATCAGTTCAAATTGAGAATGTAAGCTCCAAAGGGCAGAGATCTACTCTTCCTTTCTTTTGGGTTTTGTTACTCTTTAAAGTGCAGTGGACAATGATAGCGCTACATTGATAATGGGACTCCAAACTGGCTCCAAATGTACAACCTTTACATGAATGCCACCCAAAAAACAAAAAATCTTCCCCTAAGGCAGAATTTCCACAACCAAGCTGTGCTGTTTCTGAACAACCAGCCCTCTAGTTGAGAATAGCCATATAATGAGCCCCACACTGGAAGAAGAAGAAGAGATTGGATT
>NW_015244788.1:0-566 GCF_001447785.1 Gekko japonicus | reverse complement strand
GTTACATAAATATCTAGCTGAGCCTGTGTTGTCTTCCCTCATCACCTGTGAGACTTCATTAAAGAAAACATAAGTTTAGGCAATTCTGTAAGGAGGATGTAGGAGGACTTGTCCTGTTTCTGTACCCTTTGGCCATATTCAGTTCTGTACACAGAGTCTCATACCTGAAAGATTTGCAACAGATGCCTCCCTGCTACAACCCTCCTCACAAGCATTCTATGATTTTGGTTATAAAAATCACTGTAAAAGATTTTCCATACCATGTGCACCATGAGTTTATAAAGAAAACTGGTGCCAGGGAACTGTTTTTAAGTGCTCTGGAGAGATGCCGCTCACCATGACAACCACAAACAAAATGGAGAGGGACGGTTTTAACACTAGATACATGGGGAATTTGGTTTCAGATGGAAATATACCCCAAATGCATGGGTGTATTTTTTTTTAAGGATGGTTTAAGCCTTGAAGTATTACTGGCTTTCTCATTTTTGAGCAGAGAAGTATATCACAGCTTCCCTGCAATGCACTCACCTAACACATACACATATGTCACTATCAACAAAACCTTC
>NW_015244787.1:0-566 GCF_001447785.1 Gekko japonicus | reverse complement strand
TTTTTTTGCTGTATCACCTTCTGCTGTCTAGGGCAGAGCTGGGCGAGAACGTCGTCCTGAAATTAAGCAGAGCACTGGGAGAAATCCGTGACGTTATTCCAGTCTGAAGAGCTGTCGCAATCCTGGTAAATGGCATCAGTATTTTGGAAAGCATCCTTGTGGTCATTACCAGGACCACAAACCTGGGACATCCCAATCCGAGACAGAATTTGACTGCAGGCCTCGTTTGGAACTGTTGAGGCACATACATTTTCTTAACTATGATGAGGGACAGTCAACATCCGGCTTCTGCAGGAAGCGTGTGCCCGGTCGGGAAGAGGGAACCCTCTTTTGTGCAGAGCTTGCCTCTTTTCCGTGTTCTGAAGCTTGCGCGGTGTTGGCAAGAGGGGGCTCCCTTTCAAGCCCTCCCAAACGCCTGTCTTTCATCGGGTACGAAAGTTAAAGCGGTGGTCACGGAGTCACCCGTAAGTGCCATGCTCGCTGCACAGGCGGCTGTGTCCCCTCCAGCATTGCTGTACTACCATCTCGGGGTGTTCAAGAGAGGCGGGAACCAAATGTGACAGAGG
>NW_015244786.1:0-566 GCF_001447785.1 Gekko japonicus | reverse complement strand
CATTAGGTAGTTTGGGGGATTGAAGCAGAGAGAGACCATCTACCTTCTAGCATCTCTGACAATCGACACTTTGAGGTGATGCTCATTTGCAAAATGGCGGAGGAAGGTGTGGGGAACTAGGACTGACAGGTTTTACACCACACCTCTGATACTCATTCTGTCTTGCTGTGGAAGGCGAGGAACTTACTGGTTTGTACATCCCAAAAGGCAGGCAAGTTTTGCAGGTGCCCAGGCCAACTCTCCTCCTTTTTAATCTGTTGCCAACGGCTTTCTCCTCCTTTTGTCTTGAACGGATAGCGAGGGGCATGGAACATCTCAGCAGATTTAACAAGAGGGTTCTGATTAGAGTGGCTTGCGCACCAGCTTAATGGAACTATGGTTAAATTTCATAATTGCTAGGCACCAATACCTGGCAAGCCGGTGGAGCCTTAAGTATCATATGTGCATTGAAATCCTTCATTTCCGAGTGCATTTCCACGGGGTACCTGGGGACGGGGTAGCTCACATCTCCCCAAGATCAATGCTCTCTTTAAGCTGTGTGCAGTCTTGTGAGCAAAGATTCTACT
>NW_015244785.1:0-566 GCF_001447785.1 Gekko japonicus | reverse complement strand
TTAACTGGTGACACCAGGGATTGAACCTGTGACTTTTCTACATTTTAAGCAGATGCTTTACTACTTAGCCACAGATGCTCCACATGATACAGAAAGCTATCAATGAAGATGAAGATGCAGAAAACTATTAGTGTCACTGAAACCAGGTAAAGAGCAGGGTTTGCTGAAAAGGAGTCTTAATCGGTTCCCTGAGAAATAGGGGTGTAATTCAATTGCTCTCTTCCACTAATCTGCTGCAACCTTTCCCTTTCAGAGAAACTCTTTCTCTTTTAGAGGAAGGCTTAGTGGAAGAGGTTCATCCTAAGTGAGCACAAGCCCTTGGGTTGGTTTCAAATTAATCTTTGTAAACTAGCTTAGTAAAAGGGCTCAGAACATGTATATTTATTTGTTTAACACAATTTATACCACACCTTTCTGCCCTCATACTGTTCACCAATGCAGCTAACAAATTAAAAACGTATATAATATAATCACATCCTAAAAACCATTAAAACCAACAAGAACTCATCACTAAATCAGTAAAAAACAGAGCTAAATACATGTACAAAAACATAAAAACAACAATT
>NW_015244784.1:0-566 GCF_001447785.1 Gekko japonicus | reverse complement strand
CAGTGTCTTAACCACTTGAGCCACTACAGAACCTATTACAAGACCTAGCAAATAACATGGGCCTTGCTGCACTTGTAGCACCATCTAAAAACAGTGTGCATGCATGCAGACACGCACACACATCTCCCGTCACCTCCTCAGAGAGTCCATTCCGTTGGGTTGGAGCTACTATAGAAAAACCACAGGATCTAGTAGATGTCAGGTGAGCTAGCTTAAACAGAGGAACAACCGGCAGGTGGTAACTTGAAAACCATAGGGACATGGAAGGCCAATCCTGTAGATAAAGTCTATTGAGTTAAAAGGCAATGCTAAATATGTTAAGCACCCATTTGTTGAAATCAGTAGGACTTCAAAGTGTATGTAATAGCACATACTCCCCTGAGTCTTGTTTACTAAGTCAGCCAGGTATTCAACCACAACAAGAATCCAAAGCCCCTTCCTTCAGCTCCTTCAATAGATATGGAAGGAAACAAAAAGCCGTCTAGTCCAACATCCTGTCCAAAGAAGATCCTCACATCAGACCAGCACAATTCAACCCAGACAACACAAGTGGCAAATTCTGACCT
>NW_015244783.1:0-566 GCF_001447785.1 Gekko japonicus | reverse complement strand
TTATTTGCTATTATTATTAAAGTTGTCAAGTGGTATAGTTTGCAGCTTCAAAATATTAGATTAAAGTAACATATCATTCCTATTCCTGACTATTGAAAAATTTAACAGAATGCCTCAATTGGGCATTACTTAAGTATGATCTTAGTGAAGCATATACTTTCCTTTACATAAGTGAGTTCATGGTACTCTGGGTCTTTTATTCCTGCGGTCTCTGGTGGTCTTCCATCTTGTTGCTGGTTGATCTCGTGGTGGTGGATGGTCTTCTTGTTGTAAGTCCTGAGGTGGTTGAATTTGGAGTGCTTGTAGTAGCTGTATTCCTGATTCAATATCTGAGGCAAGAAGAAGAGTTCCTTGTGCATCAACTTGGATTTTACAATAGGAAACCCACTTGTAGCTGACGTTTGCTTCTATAAGGGCTTGCACGATAGGTTTCAATGTCTTTCTTCGTTGTAACGTTTCCGTTGAGAGGTCTTGATAAATTTGTACAGTGTTGTTTTGTAGTTTAAGTGGACCTTGGGTTCTTGCTCTCGAGAGAATTTTGCTTTTAGTGTGTGAATACAGCAGTT
>NW_015244782.1:0-566 GCF_001447785.1 Gekko japonicus | reverse complement strand
ATTATTTAGTGTGTCTGACCGCAGCCTAACAAGATTTTTTGGGATATGAGCTTTCAAGCCAAAGCTCCATTTGTGAGATGCAAGACTTTGTCTCTGATGAAGTGAGCTTAGACTCTCAAAAGCTCATACCTCTTGTTGGTCTGTGAGGTGCTTTTGGATTCAGTTCTAGTGGTTTCCAAAGGAAAGTAACCTTCAATAGAGAATGACTTTTTAAATAGAGAGCCTGGGCCCCAGCCAGAGGGCTGATGTTTCCTATAAGTTATTCTTTGTAATCTTTCGAGAATGACTTCCAACCAGGATTGATGGGAAAATGTAGCTATCATACTTCTCATACGAAATTAAAAGCCCATGAAAATTACAATTCCGAGCAACACTGTTAAGTTCTGAACATGCACTGACGGCAGCTAACATCTGGCTACCTTTGTGATAAGGAATTCCACCAGCCACCCACTGCAAATGCACTCAGAACACAATTTAGTTTAAATTGTGAGCGAGTCAGCAATTTGTGAGTATGAGATGTTCAGTTAAGGGGGAAACGGGCACTGTGAGCAGGGTAAGTACAATTT
>NW_015244781.1:0-566 GCF_001447785.1 Gekko japonicus | reverse complement strand
GGATTGAGAGTGGATTATTTAGCATGTGTCAGTCAAGTCATGAATTCACTAGGGAACATTATGAAGCTTACCGCTTTCCAGCCTTCACCCCCATTTGGTAATATGAGGACCATACATAGCCAGGATGGAAGAGGACCGCAGATAGTTGCCCCAAAAGTCTGTCTACTCCAGCCTCCTGTTTCCACCAGGATCTTACAGGCATACCCATCGGCCTGCCTCCTAACTTTTTTTGTAAGCCTTATGGAGCTAAAGTATGAAGACTACACTGCTTACAGAAAGGGCAATGCTAAACAAACGGTAAACATTAATCTTGCCCCCAGAATGAAACACGGCCAGTCCCCAACTCCCTTTTCCCCAGCTGGCGTCTGAGACTTTGGGTCTGTTGTGTCAGCCCGGACAATAGATTATCACTAGGAGTCCTCGCTAGCATCAAAGGACCTTTGAATCAATTTGAATTGCTCCCATTCATCATCGGGTCCTGTGCCACACAGCTAGAGCTTCAGTGAGGAGGCAGTTTCCATGTACCAGTGGCTCTCAAACTTTTTAAGTGCGTGGCAGGGGAGCAG
>NW_015244780.1:0-566 GCF_001447785.1 Gekko japonicus | reverse complement strand
ATGATGCAACCAAATGAACCAGTTTGAAACTAACCATGAACCAACCTGGTTCGTGCTCAAACCGCAGTTCATTTCTCGATTCATGCCCATCCCTAATCCAGTCATTTTCTACCTTGTGGCAATCTCCAAAGGGATGTATGTCTAAAACTACATTTCACTGCTGCATCCAAAATACCCTCAAAGACAAATCATCACACAGTTATCACCTGATCAAAAAAATATCTAGAGAATACCACCTCTAAACACTGATTTATCAGGGCTGTGCTCCAAGATAAAGGTAACATCCCAAATGAGGCTTAGAAAGGCACATCAGTCATTGGGCTAATAAAGATTCAGCTAATAAACCTCACTCTCAAACAATTAATATTACTATAACTAAAACAATGTACCTTTGATGCTATATTAATCTGTGACAAATAGTCCAGTTGTTTCTACTATTATAGGGTTGGATCTAACACAGTATGAGCAGACGGCACACATTGGTGCAGATCTTTCCTGACTTCCCCTTTCCCCAGTAAGAGACCACAAAAAGGCAAATTCTAGAGGCCATGGGACCTGTTTGGGAA
>NW_015244779.1:0-566 GCF_001447785.1 Gekko japonicus | reverse complement strand
TAACCTACCTCACAGGTTTGTTGTGAAAGGCAGAATACAAATATAACACCAATAGCACCTTTAAGTGAATTTACATAAATCAATCAACTGATACAAAGCTGCATTCCCAAGCATACTTACCAAGAAATCAGTCAACTGAACTCAATGGGGCACATCCAAGGAAGCAGGCTAGCATATGACAGTGGCCTACAGCCAGCAATTTAACTATAGGTAGTTTAACTATAGAAATGGTAGGGATCCAAAGGATCAAAGGATGGAGAAGGAATGGTTGAGTATTGCAGTTATACTTATGTACACACTATACTTATGTACACACACACTCATAAAGACATACTTCTGTTAAGTTCAAGAGTGCTCTTCTGCTCCATTTCCTACTCCTCATTCTATAAACACCAAAAGAACAATCAGCCACACCCCAAAGGTTGCAAGCAGCCAACTGCCATCCTCACAGCACTTAACCCTTAAACAGTGCCAAAGCCAAGCAATAAAACAACCCATTTCCTCCTCAATTGCAGGGCCTCAGTGTACATTTGTACCATTAAGAGCAGCAGCTGCCACCACCACCA
>NW_015244778.1:0-566 GCF_001447785.1 Gekko japonicus | reverse complement strand
GGCAGTATACCACTGAAGACCAGTTGCTGGGGACAACAAGGGCCTATCTGGTTGGCCTCTGTGGGAAACAGGCTTCTGGACCAGACAAAGTTTTGGAATTATCTATTAGAACTCTTCTTATGTGCTTAATTCATAGATCATTGATTCACTCTTGCCTCAGTTCTCCCATTTGTAAAATAGAAATAACACTAATCTGTCTCACAAGATGTTCATATGAACACTGCAATACATTTATCATGAAAAAGATATACCTCACCTTTTCCCTGATATAGCCAGGACCCAAGGTGGGGAACACCAACAAATACGGTACAAAGCTAATCAGCTATTGAAATCAGTAAAACGCATCCAGAAAACATACAAGCCACTACCCACAGCCATGACCTTCAAGTTGCCGCACAAGCTCTCTTAAACAGATATGTCTCACAGCTTCACTCGATGGCCCAGGGGGCAAGTTTGTGCCACACCCCTTCCACAAGGCTCTTCCACAGCCGAACAAGGAGACCCTGTTGCAAACAGCACACTGGTATATATATATTTTTAAAAAGATTAAAACAATGTTCTTTTTT
>NW_015244777.1:0-566 GCF_001447785.1 Gekko japonicus | reverse complement strand
TTATAGCACATGCAAGTAGCTGGTATACTAAAAAAGTTCTCCTTTGGCTATAGATATGTTGAAAGTTTAAGACTGAAGGACTGGGGTTTTTTTTAATTGGTTGATATTTTTAAAATTCTAACATGAAACAAAAAAAAAAGATCAAAACTGAAATTATTAGGCAGTTTCTCTTCTTTCCAGTTGCCTTTGTTGCCATTGCTGTCTAGCAGTCTGGTCCACCTAGCTCTTCTTGTCTGGCCAGCATATCTGTTCTTATGGATTTGTTTCCATAAAATGGTGCCAGATTTTGTTTTTATTCCAGTGGATTTTTTTTGGCTTTAGGTTGATACAGATTGCTGCGGTATTTGTAATTTGACATGCAACAGAAACAGATGGATAAAACGGCAACATGTTGCTACTAGTTCTGTGGAAGATTACCGTTGTTATAAACTGGGGTCACACAAAGAATTGCCGTGGAAGAAAAATGATTTGAAATGCCCCCTCCTATCACAAATTTCCCCCCTTCAGATGCCTATAAGATGTCAGGAGCTCAAGGAGCCTGATTTTACACACACACACACACACAC
>NW_015244776.1:0-566 GCF_001447785.1 Gekko japonicus | reverse complement strand
GATAACAGGTCACAAAATGGCAGCTTGGTGGATGGAGCCACTCACAAAATGGGAGCTTGTAGAAAAGTTACAGCATTTCAAAGCAGGCCCACAGCAGGTGACGAAATCTGCTGTTTTCCCAAAGCAAACGATCACCCTGCCCTCCCTCCATGGTAATGTCCTGTAGTGGGGAAATACAGTTACTTCTGTGTTTTCCCTGAGGCAGAAGAGTCCATCACATGTTCCTTTCCCATCCAGAGGAGGGGTGTTTCCAAGTGTGGAGGAGGAGAGGAAGATGCAAAAGGATGCTGGTGCTGTCAGTTTTCCAACCCAGAGCAAAGGTACATGCATGTGCCACCTCCTCATTCATGCAAAAGAGAAAGGAAAGAATCTGCAATAGCTTTAAACGGAAGGATGAGGAAGTGGTTAAGGTAGCATTGTAGGAGGTGCAGAGAGCTACTTTTAATTACTTGGAGAGTGACTGGTCACTCTTTAGTGACTTCTGTTGACTCCTGCTCTAATCAGTACACCACATTGAATTTGTTCTTGTGTTTCAGGGAATTCAGCTGTCATAGGTGAGACTGTGC
>NW_015244775.1:0-566 GCF_001447785.1 Gekko japonicus | reverse complement strand
TTTGTTGCATTATGAAGAAATGTGAGTTCTAGAATGAAAAAGAGCTGGGTGTTGGCTCTTCTGGTCACCCTGGCATGGGGGGTGGATTTGGCAGCCCAGTCCCTAAAGCATCTGGTATAACAGTCCCAGCTAAGTTAAACATGCCATTTCCTTCTCCTAGGTTTACGTATTGAGCAAGGAGGAGGGCGGTCGTCATAAGCCATTTGTTTCCAATTTCACACCCGTCATATTTTCTCTGACCTGGGACATGGCCTGCCGCTTGGAATTGCCTGCGGGGAAGGTGTGTGTTTCTTCTTGTTGTATCCCTTCTTCCACTTGCTTCCCTTAAGCCTTGCTGAAAGCTTTTATTTCAGCAAGTAGCCTCACTTGGAGAATAAGCACAACTCAGTGATCATTGGTATTGTGTTTCTTTCCTGTCTTCCACAGGAGTTAGTTATGCCAGGGGAAGACACCTCTCTAATAATGGTACTGCGAACCCCTATGGTCTTGGAGGTGGGGCAGCGATTCACAATGCGTGATGGACACAAAACCATTGGTACTGGAGTGGTTACAAAGACATTGCCAAT
>NW_015244774.1:0-566 GCF_001447785.1 Gekko japonicus | reverse complement strand
GTGGCTTATCCCTTCCCTGCAGTCTTCTTCTCAGCGCACAATCGCCCTCTCCAAGTCACTTTTGGCATTTGTGAGGGAAAGACACAAAGTCTCTGTTATTTCCCCCATCTTTCCTGGTCCAGGTGAAAAAGCAGTCTGGGGAGGGGGATTTTGTGTGAAAAACGACCAGACCAGAGAGCGTTGAGCAGTGTTCTGTCTTCTACCCATTCCCCCTCAGATGGGATCACTCCAGGTGGCTTTGTGGAGGAAAGAACCACAGAATTCCACAACATGTGCAGTTTGGATCTTAGTAGGACTTTAACGTTGTGCTACAGCCTCCAACCCATTTAATCGATAGGTAGGTCAACTGACTCAAGGTCGATTTGATTGGGAGATAAAACCAGAACATGGTTATAAGAAATACGTGGAAGCATCAACCCTCAACTAGTTCACTAAAGCACACTGGCAAAACTGGTCAAGACTGATGCCTTCCAATGGGTGCGCAGCAGGCAGAAGGGGCAGCTAAAAACTTCCCCTTTCTCTCAAATAGAGGCCTCCTTATGCCAGTTTTGTGTAGTGGTTAAGTA
>NW_015244773.1:0-566 GCF_001447785.1 Gekko japonicus | reverse complement strand
GAGTGGAGGAGAAGACCATTTTTTCTGAAGATGCTGATGCTGCAGGAAAAGGTAGTGATGGAATCAAAGACACCTGAAACCGGCGTGGGGGGTAGTGGGGGGAGGGAAAGAAAAGATTTCTTGATGGATGCTTGAACACGGCAGCGTGGATGGATCTAGCTCTATGAGAAATAAATACGCCTGACTAGGAGGCTGCTATCAGCAAGTGAAGCATTCAGAAATGCACAGACATTTAACTAACCGCATCTCAGATATAATATCCCTGCATTCTTATTGAAATAAATTGGATAGACATCAAGGTAATAGAGAGGCAAAATGAGAAGGTTTCCCCCTTTCCTTTCTCCCTTTTGATCTTTAACCTAAAGATTTCAGCTACCAAGCATAGGCAGCCCCGGGGGGGGGGCACTCTTCTAATTATACACACTACACAGAGCTGATAATATGTTTGAAAAGGTAAAGCGGACGTTATTTTTAAAGCGCACATTTAAAAATGCAAATTTCTTGCTGGGGGGGTGGTTGAAATAAGCAATGGCAACACCTTCCTCTCCAGAGTCCTCTCTCTTCTG
>NW_015244772.1:0-566 GCF_001447785.1 Gekko japonicus | reverse complement strand
GTTGAGAAAACCTTGGAGGGCAGGGTGGGCTGGGGCCTGCAGCCCAGGTTAGGACTGTTCGGCCATATTCTGCAAGTCAATAGACACAGACTGTCTCTGAAGGAACCAGAACGTCTTGGGCCAGCCCTCATTCGAGGCCGAGCCTCGTTTGTTTTTTCCCTTTAGCCGCCGGCGTTTGTCTGTCTCCAGCCCTCGACGGTCCATCAGCGATTTCCACACGGTCCTTCCAACCACAGTAATGCGTTTTAACGTCCACAGGAGGAAGAGGAGGCAGAGCAGGAGGGAGGCGATGGGGCGTCCGCAGAGCCCAAAAAGGATAAGAAGTCGCTAGATTCCGACGAGAGCGAGGAGGAGGAGGAGGATGAAGATTACCAGGTAGGGGTGAGATCTCCCTGAGGACGGGTTCACGTGGTGCCTAACGCTCGCCGGTCCCTTGTCCGTGGACTGTCAGTGCTTCAACCTCTCGTGAAGGTTTCTGCATCTCCAGGCTGTCTGCTGTCATTAAACCGTTGCCAGGGAACTTTCTGAGGAATTCCACATTACCCTTTTGAAGCCGTTTTTGATCC
>NW_015244771.1:0-566 GCF_001447785.1 Gekko japonicus | reverse complement strand
AAAGCAGGTGCAATTATAAAGAATCAAAAAGTGAAGCTTATCAATAAATCAATCAATATCAAAATTACAGACAGACAAAACAAAGGTCAACCAGTAATAAACCTGTTTAACTCTGACTTATCTGTTATATTTATTTTTGCAAAGTTTGTATGTTTCAAAAAATATTCAATAAAGGGTGACCATTTTTTAACGAAAGCTGATTTATGCTTTTCTGAGTTAGTATGATCCAACTCTACTGTGATTTTGTCAAAGACAAAATAGTCCCAAGATTTATGTAGCCATTCCAAAAAAGTAGGGAGTTCCGAAGATTTCCACTTGGCTGCTATTAATGTCTTTGCTGCTGTTAGTAGGGCGGCTACTAAATCTCGCGTATGTTTGGGAACTGTTGAGAATGACTCGTCCCAAAAATTTAAAAGAATTAGCGAGGGAGATTGTGGAATATTAAGTTTAATTACTGAGTTAAGTATCTTAAGAATTTGTGACCAGAATTTTACTATAATTGAACAAGACCACCATGCATGAAAATAATCACTTTTAATACCACAACCTTTCCAGCATTTATTAGA
>NW_015244770.1:0-566 GCF_001447785.1 Gekko japonicus | reverse complement strand
AGCTTACAATACCAAGCAGTCCTTAATATCTAGGGAGCTAGCTGAAGTTTCTTGTGGAGTTGAGAATGTCATATGAAAAAGTGTCAGCTAAGGAGAAGGACAGAAGTAAGTTTACCTTGTTGAATTCTCTAGGTTGTTTTTTTATGACTATGCTCCGATTTGTTTTGGTCTACTCAGATCTGCTGATGCTTTGCTTAGCAAAGACAATATTTCCTTTTAAGCTGTATATATTGGATTTCCAACATGTATACTTTCTGGCAGCAGAACAGGTACTTTCTTCTGAAATGAAAAAGTACATTTCCCCCCTTATACAGAAGTTATCTCAATTAGGAATCTGAGAAATACTGCAGGGAAAATCTCCTATAACCATTTCATACTAATCACCATACAAAGCCCAGTCAATGCTTCCAATGCCTGTATACTGAGATTTCTGAACAGGACAGTTGCACTCATCGTTCCTGCTTCACAGTTTGTTCCTGTTTCAAAACCCCACTAGCTATTGATTATATCTGCCCCTCTAAGCATTTGGCTTAAAACATCTGGCACTATTGGGAGAGACTTGGGAA
>NW_015244769.1:0-566 GCF_001447785.1 Gekko japonicus | reverse complement strand
TCAGTCCCTTTCCTAATAATCCCTAATATGGGGCTTGCCCTTTTCACCCCTGCCACACGGAGTCAGCATTTACATCCTAATGTTACTCATCTGCTTGCTGGCTAGTCTGGTGCTTGTAAGTGGAGGTTTTAATCTTTCTTCCATGTGTTCTTCACAGGATCATTTCTGTAACAAAGTAAAAAATTCCTGAAAAGCTTTACTTTACTTCCTTTACTCATTGTTACTTTACATCCCTTGGTATAAGAACGTGTGTGAAAAGAGCTGATTTCCCAAGATGCTGTTTAGTGTGATAGTACAGAGCAGTGAAAGCTAAAGGATATCTCCCCATCCCAGTCATGGTCTCTTGTGGCCCTGGGTGGCAGCTCATTTTCTGTGTTTCTACCTGCAGTGAATCCCAGTGGCTGCAACTTGGAGAAGGTAAACATCCTTCCCAGTGCCCTGATAACTCCACTCAGGCCAAGCAGCGGGATCAAGAGTGAAGAGGCTGCTCCAATGGAACTTGCGGCTGAGAAACCATCTCCTCCGGTCTTTAAGGTAAGTGGATGCTTCTGCATTCTCAGGTGTTC
>NW_015244768.1:0-566 GCF_001447785.1 Gekko japonicus | reverse complement strand
TGTGTGTGTGTGTGTGTGTGTTCGGACCATGTCTGCAAGAACTCCAGTGTTTCCGTGCCGGCAAGACAGGAACCCTTGAAGCACCGCTGTGCAAATAAAATAAAATAACATTTTTTAAAAATCATCGTATTAATCAAATGGTGCTTCTGGTGAAATCTTGAGAAGATACATCATTTCGAATCAAAATAGCTATGGAACAAATTTATCATCGCTTCCTGTTCTGACCCCCACTCTCGACACTTTCTCAAGGGGGTGATTTGATGAGTCCGAAAAGCCTTGATGCTAATGTTAACTGAGGCGTGTCTTCTGATACGACAAAGCACGGAAAATTGGCCCTAAGCGGTCTCTCGCCGGAGGGAGAGGCTAACGAAATCTGGAATGACTTGGATCAATAGCAAGTCAGGGGCATGGAGGGTTGAGAAATGAAGGGTGATGGGTGCTGTGTGTGTTTATGTGTGTGTGTGGTTTTTGTGTGTTTTAGAGAAAGAGGAGGATTTGGTTTTCAAAGTCTTCTGCAGAGCCTTAGATTCATCAGGAGCCCCTAAAAAGGCTTCCTGTAGGATGTG
>NW_015244767.1:0-566 GCF_001447785.1 Gekko japonicus | reverse complement strand
TGTTTTCAAAGATTTTACTCCATCCTCATTGTCATTCCCAAGAAGTCAGGCAATTAGAGAGGAATTTTAAACCTGAGGGAACTCAGTTTGTGGGTACAGAAACACAAGTTTCATATGGAGACACTAGGATCTATGCTCCAAAATTTACAACAAAACAACTTCTTGACTTTCCTAGATCTCAAAGAAGCTTACCTGCATGTGCCTATCCATCTTTCTTCCAGACAGTTCCTGAGATTCTCCAGCAAGGATCAGCATTACCAGTACAAGGTGCTACTGTTTGGCCTTTCTTCCTCCCCACAGGGCTTCACCAAGGTTTTTGGTGACTCTTATGGCTGTTCTGAGACAACAGGGGAATCAACACTTACCCCTCCTTCAATAACATTGTAATCAGGGCCCAGGATATGGAGACATCCTCTGATGATACTGTGGCTACAATTCAGTTACTGCAGGCACATGGTTTCTTAACAAGTTTCCAGAAGAGGCACCTCAGCCCATCCAGAAAACTGATTCATTTAGGAGCCAGGATTGACACCTCTCAGGCCAAAGTCTTTCTGCCAGAGGAGAGA
>NW_015244766.1:0-566 GCF_001447785.1 Gekko japonicus | reverse complement strand
CCATGAGGGGGCAGTGATCCATGAGGGGGTGCAGTAGGCATGCTGAAATCTCAGTGCAGTCAGAAAGATATAAAGCTGCCAACCTTTGCAAACTTAATTGGGAGTTAGTCCCATTGAATTCAGCTGGGCTTGCTTTGGGTAATGGGTGGTCGCATGTGGCTAGTTTGGTTTACGTTTAGCTTGTGTATTGTAAGAGATGTGGGATTTCTGTCCAGAGAGGGACAAGGCCTCTGTTCAGGCAGTATGTGTGTGTAGCATGTTCCTTCCCTGCTCACCTGCAGAGCTGAGATTGAAGACTTCCCGGTTCAGTCTAACCTTGGTTTGGCGTGAGATCTGAATTTCGGTGCATCGGCAGATTGGTATTTGTTTCTTGCCCACTAATGTTTGTAGGTGTCAGCCCAGTTTTAAAATTGCCCAAACCCAGCCTAAATGAGTGGGCTTTACACAACCTCCTGAACCTTGTAAGGAAGGTATAACGTCATACTGTTTCAGGAAGCTTGTTCTGTCCCCTTTGGGGCTGCTGTGGAAAAGGCCTCCAGGTGACACAGTTTCTTTGAGTGTCAGTA
>NW_015244765.1:0-566 GCF_001447785.1 Gekko japonicus | reverse complement strand
GAGCCCGCTCGCGGGGAAGGCGGGGTAAATTTTTTAACAATAAATAAATTAATTAAAATACGGGTATTTAAAAAACCTTAGAAATTCATTTAGTCCCAAATATTCAGATTGTGATATAAGAAAATGCAACCACAGCTGTCCTATTTAGACATTATCATATGCAATGGACTTTTTGAGTAGTTCAGTGTAGTTGTCTTCAACCCATGGACCAGAACCCTCACAGAGTATCACTTGTTGGATAGCAAACTTCTATAGAGCTTTCAAGATGTTCTCTTTTTTTGTATGCTGATTTCTGAAAATATTTGCTATTAGTGCCATGCCTCCTCATTTTCTTGGCACACATAGTCCAAGGAACAACAACCAACCTCAGTGATGGTGAGACTTGTCACTGAGCAATGGAGCAGATGACCTCAAGGCTTGTTATCTTCAGTAATTACATATCCTGGTGCTCAGCTTGTGTTTTCTGACCCAGACTCTCTTGGCCTGTTGCCCATAGTCCTACCTTGACACTGATGAGGTCAGAACACTGGCTCCCCTTCTTCCTGTCACCTGACTCTGATATTGCA
>NW_015244764.1:0-566 GCF_001447785.1 Gekko japonicus | reverse complement strand
CATAAAACTCCATAGCTTAGAGGGAACATCTGTTCTTTTCTCGTCTCCTTTCCGAAAAGAAAGTGGCCAGCCACAACTGTCATTGTCAGCGGCCAATCCCGGTTTGCACGCTCTAAAGGTCAGGCCATTTTACAAATAAAAAATTCTTTGCGGTGTGTGATTCAGATATCCCCGTCCTCACACAGTGATTAGTTGTGCGTTAATTTCCAATATCGCCGGATAGATTGCCAGGTATAATGGAATTTCATGCAGCGGATCCTCATCTTCCATTCTTCGGGCTAAGTTGTTGGTTCCACCTGAATTGACGAAGTTATCTTATAAATGAGGCCACTCTGCTGATTATTTTAAGATACACGAGCAAAATGCAGCTTGCATTCTAGATGCATAGATTTCTGTTCCTCCTCCGACGAGCTGCTAGAAATCACCTCCCTAAAGTGTGTGCACTCTGACTTGGATGACCCAGGGCGATTCCGCATCGGCTTTTTCCTCCGTTGTTTTAGCAAGCCCACTTGTTGGAACAGAGATTGACCTTTGCATTGCATGCAGCTTTCACTTTCTTTCATCAT
>NW_015244763.1:0-566 GCF_001447785.1 Gekko japonicus | reverse complement strand
CCTTTTTGGAGCAATTCGGCTAACAGTATTTCACTACATTCTTGACTGTTGTTCCACCATTTAGCTGACCAAGTCCATACAGCACCAGCTAAGCTGCTTTCCCATTTCTGTATGTTTTGACAGAGAAAAACACCTGTGATTCCCAAGGACATCTCCACACATGATAGTATGTGACAGCAATATATATGAGAAGCTGCTTGCCCTTAGGATTGCCTTTAGGGGGCACCTGCACTTGGAGTTTTTTACAGGTCAACAGAATTTCATGTTCACCTCAGTAGAAATACTGCCATGCGCCATACAGCCAATGTGTATCTCTCTGCCCTGCCATCACAGAGCTGGAAGAGGCTGTCTAGTCTTTCTTCATTTTTCCAGACACAACAATATGCAGATCAATGAGTGCAGCCCAGACGTAAGTTTACTACTGGCAAAAAGAACAGATGGACTACAAAAATGACTGCAATACAAAAAAGTTACAGACCACTTAAGTGACCAAACTCATATGGTGCACAGGAGGGGCTTTGTCTCAGTGGCAAAGCATCTGTTTTGTATTCAGAAGGTCCCAGGTT
>NW_015244762.1:0-566 GCF_001447785.1 Gekko japonicus | reverse complement strand
TATCACCGTACAGAAACTGGCTACTTGGTAATTTTGGGATGTGAATCTGTTTCTCAAGATACTTTTTAAAGGTCTAAATTCAACATGTTCTTTGCATATTAAATTTTGCATTCTGCATTGGTCACTCAAAAAAGCAAATCCCCCACTTCTGGTGCCACTAGTATAGACAGTACTTAAGATTTCCTTGGTACTACCTTCTGTGCCTGCCATTATCATCTTGTGCCACTTTCAGTTGTGTGTTGCACCCTCACACCATCATGCAGGGGAAGTGTTGATGGCTTAACTAGAAACCATATTAATTTAATGTTAGTCTATCAAAATGACTGAAGGCCATAGGGACTCTGCTGCATAAGTTATAACAGGAAGTACAGAAACAGAACTGACAATTGATCTGCTTTAAGAAGTAAGCTGTGATCATATGTATGTGGTATAAGTGGGAAACCACAGAAAATGCACATAGTATAACAGCAAGATACTGCCTTTGAAATAGTAACCTAAGAAACAAAAAGATGTAACTATATGCCTATATAAGGCAAACCCTACCATGGCATGAAGTCACTACCACC
>NW_015244761.1:0-566 GCF_001447785.1 Gekko japonicus | reverse complement strand
GTTCCTTTAAACATTGCTTCATTTGCATTACGATGTTTGTGCCAAATTTTATAGTTTAGTCTCTCGCAAACTGTTTGCTGAGTAGCCAACCCATAACTGTCATGCTGATCATCACCCAAGTTTGGCTATGGTCTGGGCCAATTGGTGTGGGTGGCTGTTTCAGCACTTCGGACAGCTCCCTCCCCATCCACTACAACTTTCCACACAGTGGTACCTTGGACAGCTCCCTGAAGGGCTAGATTTTGTCTCCTACTTTCTGGGGTCCATGTCTTCTTTAAGGTCTTTCTTCAAGAACCACATTTTGGCAGGGCTGCATAATCTCCACAACCATTTGATCTTTCCCATTTCCAGATGACCTATACTACTCAATTGCCAGAAGATGGCCTTCCCTCCCATCCCTGACATGTTGCCCTAATGTACATCAGAACCCTTTGGGGGTCAATCCTGTGTTCAATGGAGGGCTTCTTTATTTCACTTATACCCCACTCTTCCCCCTGTTGGGGACCCAACATGGCTTACATTGTTCTTTCCCATTTGTCCCAACAACAACCCTGTGAGGCAGGTTA
>NW_015244760.1:0-566 GCF_001447785.1 Gekko japonicus | reverse complement strand
TAAGCTGTCCTGAGCCTGCTTTGGCGGGGTATGCATTGAATAAATAGATAAAAATGGCTTTGCTCATCCCCTACCTCTGATATTCACGGGTGTGTATTTAACTATTATCTCATGCCAGATTGCTGCTGAAAATTGCCGCATGCTTTTGTCCTTGGGAGAAATCTGCAGACACTCATTTTATCTATGGGGAAGGGAGCAAGGGAGTCCTCTTCTTTGGCATGAGAGGAAAGAATAAACTAGTCCCTCTTTTCCCTTCCACCTCCAAGCCAGGGTTCTGCCCTCACAGCTATATTCTGTCACAGTCATTAGGAAACAACCCTATGTATCATTCTACCCTTAATTTTAGTCAGAGTTCCAGACCTTCCCCCCGTATCATCACAACTCATGTCGTACCATTCAGCAATTCAAGTGTGACAAAGGCACAGCCATTTGTAGTCCAGTGTAGTCCCTGTACTTTCTCGAAGAAAATCAGCTACATCTGAAGTGGAGCTCTTTTCTTAGTGCGATGACTATTGTCCTTTGTGTTTCCTCCGTTCTGTTCTTAGTGATGAATGGTGACCCCCCTC
>NW_015244759.1:0-566 GCF_001447785.1 Gekko japonicus | reverse complement strand
ACACACACACACACACACACACTTTACTCTGCCTCCACCGTCTCCATATACTCCCCGCATTCAAATCGCACAAAATCTAGCACAGACACCCCTGTGGGCTGAATGTACTGTCCCAGAGAGATAGCAGGATCCAAGAGGAAGGGCTGAGCGAGCATCTTTGTCTCAGAGTCATCGCCAGGTTCGTCTTCTGGAGAGCCTACGGAGAGGGGGGCCATGCCCACCACGTGCTGGCCCAGCCTCCAGCCGAGTTCTGCAAAGTCTGAATTGTCACACGGATTGGGGGGGCTGCAGATCACCACGGCACCGTACTTGCCAAACATCATGTTAGAAAGCAGCGGGTTCCCCGACGGGGGTGCTCCGTGCACGTAAGAGCCGATGAAGCAGTTCTCCGGCACAGACACCCACGCCGCCCTTTTCATAACCATGTTCTCCCCTAGTTTGCCTATAGAAAGAAAACACAATTGCATAAAAAGGAGGAGGGAAAAAAAGAATTAGCTATTAAGAGGTACAGGCTGTGTTTCAAGGCTAGCTATGATACTTTGCTCAAACAGCAAGCCACTCCACTG
>NW_015244758.1:0-566 GCF_001447785.1 Gekko japonicus | reverse complement strand
GAACTAGCCAAATACAGGGTTATGTTTGCAGAATTTGTAGCCACCTGGACTAAACAAATGATCATTGGACACTCTAGCTTTATAGATGTTCAGTGGCAGTGGTTTTGTATTGATGATATTCATCGTGGCCCTACAGCAGTGATGCTCAGTGGTTTGGGACCTGCGTGGCTCTTTGGCATGCTACCTGTGGTTCTTCTGAGTGCCCAGTGTGGCACCTCCCCCATGTTTTGGAAAAGTGGGAAAAGCCCTTGTCTGGTAGGGCTTCTGACAGGCAGGTAGATTCTTCCTTGAAACAGCTACTCCCAGAAGAATAGGTGAGCTGTGAGCCTTTATGAGGTGGAGTCCTCATGCTAGGAATGGGAGTAAATCTGGCTAATTTGATTAATGATTATTGTGAATGTGACTCCCTGCAAGCCATTACCCTGAGGTAATCTTGTTGCAAACCTAAGTAGGTATACTAAGAAGTAAGTCCCACTGAATTCAGGGGGGCTAGTTTCCTAGTCAGCATGTTGTTTAGGAATACAATCCGTCCATACAGTGCTAAGTAGAGTTACACCCTATTAAGC
>NW_015244757.1:0-566 GCF_001447785.1 Gekko japonicus | reverse complement strand
GTAAAGCTGGGCTGTCTTTGTTCTTGGCGATATGCAGCAGCTACTCGTGCTTTCCACTTACAGTTTATTTTGTCATCAGAGCCCTCCCCCCATAAATATACAGTCACCTGGATGCTTTGCTGTGGCTGGTGACTTTTATGGGTTATAGCAGCACTGCAAACCTCAGTATGCCATCCAATAAAAGTTACAACTTTTTCTAGTCAGGGAGTGTCAAGGTGAGAGACCTTTAAGAACAGCAATATCAAGAGGAATGAGAATGAATTTTGAAGGGAACTGCAGTCACCTTTAGATCCAGCTATTTCCTTCCTGTTGGTCACTTGCTGAGGGGTTTATAAAGTCCCCTGAAGGAGGTGACTGGTAAAACCATCACTGTTAGCTAAACACTTCACAATTACAGGTAGCATCTACCATGGACATTATGTTTTACAAGTGCGGGCCCACAATACTCACAGGGAGGATTCCCGTCCCCCACGTTCTCATTGGGCCCAGCAGCTCAGGGGCTGCACCACCACTGCTGGAAGGCCCAGCATGACTCCTGGGTTACGCCACATCTGGTGGCACACCCA
>NW_015244756.1:0-566 GCF_001447785.1 Gekko japonicus | reverse complement strand
TTTGTGCTGATCCCTGCTTGGCTGCCTCTCCTAGCCTCTATGGCAAAGATCACCTGTCCTTTGTATTTTGGTCAAGCATGAACCAAGTTCAACATCTGTATTTTCATAAAAAGGCAAAAATTAACTTTACCCGTATTTGTAGTCATGGGTTACAAAAGGGAAAATCAGATAGTTCAGCCAAAAATGTCTAGGAACAGCTGGACAAAGGGGGGGCATGAGCAATACATGCAATCCTTTGCTCCAGCTTAAGGGTTTTTCTTATGCTCCAGCTTAAAGTAGAACCGCTGCAGGAGCTGCACATGTTGTGCTCAGAAGCAACATGACTTTAGGTACAAGCCTCCCCACCCCATAACAAAGGTTGTGCCATGCTGTGTTCTTTCCAGGGAAATATCTCTGCACAGAAGCAATCATAAATGTCACTCTGGGGGCTTTTTGCTCTATTTTCATATCTGAGTTGCAATGGATAATTTCAAAGCTTTCACACACTTTTGTCTATTCAGTTTCCTTCCATATTTCTCAAACTATCTGTGAAGCAAACCACCTTCCCCACCATCCCCTCAAGGGTT
>NW_015244755.1:0-566 GCF_001447785.1 Gekko japonicus | reverse complement strand
AAGAGTACATGTGGTGCATGGATTAGCTGAGGGAACAGCCACCACTGTGAGACTTTGGCTAATTTCACACATATTGGATAATGCACTTTCAATGCACTTTAGCCACTGTTTGCAAGTAGACTTTCCTGTTTCACACAGGAAAATCCAGCTGCAAAAACACACTGAAAGTGTGGTACCCAACCTGTGTGAACTTAGCCTTCACCTGAATCACTGCCTTGCCACTGAATAACCATTTAAAGGAAATGTGGATGATTGCTTTCCCATCACGCAATGCCTGGAGGCAGACGAAGAGATGGATGTTAGTATCTCGTTTCACACAGCCAACGTGTCTATTGGGATGACTAGATTCAACAGCTGTATTGCCAAAAAGCTAAATGGAATTGAGTGTGGCATCTATACAATGTTGGCACAAGTCCTGGCTGCCAATGTGGCGTGTACATTTCATGGGTCTGCTATGGTTCCATGGAGTTACGGTGATGCTGCCATGTGCAGTGACTGATGAGAAGAATTTATGCTTATGACTTTGAAGGGGGGGGGTTCCAGGGGTTGTGAGCATGTGGTATGGG
>NW_015244754.1:0-566 GCF_001447785.1 Gekko japonicus | reverse complement strand
AGATATACGCACCCACAGAAAGAGCAAGACCAGAGGACTCACCATGCCAAGACATAGGTCGGCTACATTTACATTTGCAGAGCACAGACCAAAATCAGAGTCGGTCAAAAGCTCCAGTCCGAGGGAGTGTGGCCCATTCCCAAAGTGATGGTGAACTGGCAAAGCAAGAGGAACTCTCTGCAGGGGGACAATGACTTTCCATAGTGGACCACTCCCGCCCAAAGTTCTTTCGAGCCCAAGTCTGACAAGTATCAAATCTGTGTAGGAATTCCAGCTCAGCAGATTGTACCCCCCTCTTGGCAAAAAAGTTTCTCCACGTTGCAATCTGGTGCTCAATTTGGTCTGCTCTTTTTGCGATATACAAGGAAATTTTTTTTGGCATGTTCCCTTTTCGCTCGGAGCCTCGAGGAGGCACAAATCTTGTGATTAATCCAAACCTTCCGAAAGACTGAAGAACTAATTTTGAAAAGCTACAAAGCTGGTTCTCCTCCAGAGAAACAAAATTGGACCTCTGATTTATGTGTACTGGCAGCCTGGGAGAAAATAATCTTTCTCAAGAATGGTAA
>NW_015244753.1:0-566 GCF_001447785.1 Gekko japonicus | reverse complement strand
GACGAGGGGTAGAGCGACCGCCTTTGTGCTTCCATAAAGACGACGCTCCACCACAGAAATGAAGGTTAGAGTGACCATCGCTCCGCCCATAGAGCCGGCCCTCTACCACGGAGATAGAGCGACGGTCACTCTAAGCCAACGGCCGTCAACGGCACCTTTCCATTTTTACCAGAAGCCGCCTGTGTCCCTCTGGTCTGTCCCCCCAGTTGTATTAGGCAGACTTCCGGGATCGGCCACTTCCGCCGGCGTCACTTCCGTTGCCGGCAGCGTCCTTCCGTCCGGCGTCCGGTGCCAGTTGGCTCGCGTGGCCGAGGCGAGCGGCGCTCCTGCTTGTCCGACCCTCAGTCCTTTGCGGCCTTCTCCCTTCTTCAGGCGCCGGCCTTCCCTCGCCTCCTTCTCCGCCGCCATGGCGATGAGGCAGACCCCGCTGACGTGCTCCGGCCACACGCGGCCCGTGGTGGATTTGGCCTTCAGCGGCATCACCCCTTACGGCTACTTTCTCATCAGCGCCTGCAAGGGTGAGGCGGGGCGGGGGCGGGCAGGGCTCTGGGGGGGGAGGGAGGGAG
>NW_015244752.1:0-566 GCF_001447785.1 Gekko japonicus | reverse complement strand
TTCTACGAAATGACCCCTGATTGTAATCAGCTTAATTACAGCAGATGGGAATTGCATGGGTAATGCTTTCTGGTCATGTGATCTTCTTCCTTTATTTTTTGGCACATGTGCTGATAGATTTTCTTCAGGAAAGTTTGCAAGCTGTCCCTTGGAATGAATCCTGGTGGTACCAGCAATGTTCCTTGAAGATTACAGTACATGTTAAAGTCTCTGAGAAAGTACTATAAGGAAGAGTGGAAAATGTTAGTAGACAGTACTTTCTAGTGACATGTTTGGGGATTTAATAAGAGCTTTTTAATTTGGGTTGGATGGGCTGCCAACATTGCTTGAATCTGCTAACTGTATAGTTTGCAGCATCTTTCTATCCTTTTAACTTTGAACAAAAATATTATTTATGCACTTAATTTTTGTTTTATCCTGAATATTTTTTCTGCTACAATAGCAGTTTTACATATTGGGCATGATCCAGTCACTGTTAAGTGTTTTTAGTGGAAAGGTTCAAAACATGTTTAAATCTTTCCCACTGAAACCAATGGCATTTATTTTTTATTTTATTTTATTTTATT
>NW_015244751.1:0-566 GCF_001447785.1 Gekko japonicus | reverse complement strand
GCCGATCCTGACTGGACCCTTGTGGCACTTCTGAATCACTTTAAAATGGGGGTGGGGTGGCCGTAAGGATGCCGTCACGTCCAGCGTGGCCCTCAAGGAGCGGCTGGAGGGGTTATCTGGCAGAGGTGCTTCTGGAGAGCAAGCAGAAAGGCTCCCTGTAAATGGAGTCCTCTGGTTAATGTTAATAAAGTGTTCAGTACAGAATAGAGATTCCTGCATAACTCACCAGCCAGAGAACACCAACTGACCGTGTGCTGGCCTCAGCCTTCCAAGCCTGCCAGTCTCCTCAAAAGCAAGGACTTACCCTGCCAACTACAGCCTGGCAAAGCCTGGTGGGTTTGCAGACCAGCTGAAGATCCAGAAAGACTCCCTTCCTCACCCTCCATTTGAATGGGCTGGGCCCTGGGGGGAAAGGGCAGGAGCTGTTCTGAAGGTATCTTCTGGAATTCACATAATGGGGCCCAAATCCTGCAGGGGATTAAGTCGGTTGAGGCTATGGGCTGGCTCCCTACCTGGATAAGGGGCTGCTAATCTGGCAGGGCGTCTTCTCTCTGCTGCCTCTGCGG
>NW_015244750.1:0-566 GCF_001447785.1 Gekko japonicus | reverse complement strand
AATAAACCCTTCCAAATGGATAGTAGAAACCCACCTGAGGGCTATTTGAAACACGGATGGGGCTGGCAAAATGCCTTTTTGCTGCTTTACAGTGAGAAACTAAGTACACTTCCCCCCTCCCACCCACATTCCCCGCCAACTCACCATCTAGCTCCTCTGCAGAAAGATCTCTCTCCTGGAGACAGAAAAGGAGAACAGGAGGTTAGACCAAGAGGGCATGGGATCCCTGCATAGGGCTTCTCTTTACTACATCCGAAGCTACTAAAGTGGCAGAGTTAAAGGAGTAAAGCATTAGAGGCGAAAACTGCTATATGGCATTAATTTTTTTTGTTTCTGTTTCTAATTTTCCTTATCCATATAGCACAAGGGATGAATTAGGCGATACGATCTTCACAACAGATAAAAGTTTCAGTGTCCACATATATCCTGAGCTACCTCAGACCAGACACTGGTATCTACAGTTTTCTTCTGAGTCATGTGGCTCCAACAGGAGGGCAGGGGGCGGGCTCCATAACATGTTAGAATTACCAGATACTTTTTATTTTTAAGATATTGCTTGTTTTTTT
>NW_015244749.1:0-566 GCF_001447785.1 Gekko japonicus | reverse complement strand
AATTTCAGAAACTCAGTTCACCATTTATAAATACACTAAAACATAGTAAATGCAAAAAAAAAATTAGGCAGAGGTACAGTATTTTAACAAAACTACAACTTTCCTAAAGGTGGTGATATCTTAACATAGAGGATGACATGATATCTTAACATAGAGGATGACATGCCCCTCTCTGCTCCTTGCCACCAAAGCTCCCACCAGTTGCCAAGTGTGGCAACTCTACCTACTATAGGTCAAACAGCAGCTTCTAGCATCTGTGACTCTAAATTTATTTATTTATTTGGATAGACATTTAGACTGTCCTTCCCTGTGAGCAGGGCTCAGGGCGGTTTACAGTGTGGGGAAAACAACAACAAAAAATAGGTTAAGTGGAAGCCCTAATAAAATATCGTACCATCAATATAAAGACAGTCTGTTTCAAGATGGCAAAATTTCAAAAAGAGTGCAGTGTCCCCTATAGATTCCTAAGGGGTTAGAGGCGGGGAGGTGGGAGGTATACGGATGCCAGATTAGTCCTTGTCCCATCGCTGTCCTCAACCAAGGGCCTGGTGGAACATCTCTGCCTT
>NW_015244748.1:0-566 GCF_001447785.1 Gekko japonicus | reverse complement strand
CCTGATTTTATGAGCAGGGAACATCTATTGATTCAGATCTTTCCGCACCTAATAAGTAGGCATGGACAAGGATGTTTGTGATTTTTAACGATCCCAGTCCCCATTACGCCTGGTACTGTTCCAGGGAGTCCCCTGAATCCAGGCTGCAACCTTTGGGGAGGGTTGCTGTCGTCAGCAATGGGAGGGAAGATAGGAGGAAAGTTCTGTTTCACAAGCAGAACTCTGCTTATAGTTGGTGAACACAAACCCCCAAGGGTAATCCTTCTGCATCTCTATTGTATTCAGTCATTCATATAACATCAGAATGCCATCTTGCTGTGCCCACAAAATATTGGGAATACCCCTATGAGGGAGTGTATGTTTAACACTCTGTTCTCGTCCTCTGTTGTTAGCTTGATGAAAAGGAAAGCAGACGTCTTTTCCAGCAAATCCTTTCCGGTGTGGATTATTGCCACAGGCACATGGTAGTTCATAGAGATTTGAAACCTGAAAATGTGCTGCTTGATGCTCACATGAATGCCAAGATTGCTGATTTTGGTAGGTTGCCTTGAAATGTGGTTTTATTT
>NW_015244747.1:0-566 GCF_001447785.1 Gekko japonicus | reverse complement strand
ATAGCTTAGAGGGAGCATTGGCTGTAGGTACTGCCATAGGGAGGCAATGAGGAAAAGCAAGAGAAAGAAAGGGAATGGGAACGAGCCCCCCCCCATGAGACCTCACAGGTCCCTGACTTGTATAACACATAGCAACATCACCAATTTCCTTATCATCACAGTGGAACTTGCATTTTTTTTCAGAAAAAGCATTCTAGTTCTGCTGCATTTACATCTATGAACATTTCTGCAAATAACACCATCTATGAAAAATTTGCGAATAACTCCTCCCTTCCCGTATTCGATTTGATTTGACTTTAGTCCTTTAACTAAATTTTTGTTTTACCTGGTGCAGCCATGAATACCAAAGAAGCAGCAAGGAAGCAAAGGAGGAAAAATCTTTTCATGATTGAAGTCCCAGTTGAGTTATCTAGCCTCATTAAACAACAAGTGAACAATTGACGATAGGGATGGACAGCTCCTGGATTTATAGAGCCCTGAAGATTGTGACATGCTGAGCTGTTGACATCCTGTTTGGAAACATGCTGGCAAGTGAGTTATTGATAGCTGCTTCTGAAAGGTGGATG
>NW_015244746.1:0-566 GCF_001447785.1 Gekko japonicus | reverse complement strand
CCCTCCCACCCCAGCCCACCTTGTCCATCAGACAGCCAAGCTGTCCTTATGCCCAGTGGTCAAAAGGTAAAGGAGAGATAAGTGGTTGTCGAAGTAGCCCTCCCATCTCCGCTGGCATGACGGATGCTTATTAGACACTTCCCATCTTCTTCTTCCTGCTGTCGAATTCCCATCTGGACAACCAACCTCTCTCCGGCTCGTGTTTCTGCCTGTCCTGGCCAACACTTTTACGAGTGTTTTCTAAAACCCAAGTGGAACAACGGACTCCGACACGGTTTCTTGTCTTGTATGTCTGTTTTTATCTCGAAATCCAAAGGTAAAGGCGGTCTCCTCGGGGCACGCCTGGACTTGCCGTAATTGCCTTGGCACAACTTGGCCAGGCCATCCCTCTGGCCCCGCAGCCTCCTCTGTGTCCAGCAGCCCAGGGAAGGCATGTCGAGACAGAGTCCCCCCACCCCGTGCCTGCCCCCCACAGCCAGGGAGTGCTGATTTCCATCAGCCTCGGAAGGCACCCCTTCCCTGGCAAAGCTCACGGCAGAAACTGCCTAAATAGAGAAATCGGTTTT
>NW_015244745.1:0-566 GCF_001447785.1 Gekko japonicus | reverse complement strand
AGAAAGTAAGTGATATCTTAGAAATTTCAGATTCAAATGGCTAGAGAGTGTTAATACCTACCATTCAGCTTCTACAATGTATATAAAATATTCCCATTATTTTTAAGGTGCCATGAGTGAGTAACCTTTCTGACTTAAGTGAAGTTCTGAATACTCTAAATATACCTGTGTAGTATAGATGAATATATAAAAAACTGCCATCTAAAGCTGATGAACAATCAAAGACAGTTTAGCAGATTGATCAATCTAAAGGCAGATGGTCAACGAATCTGATAACAGACCTTTTTTAAAAATGTCAACTCACATGGTTTGATCAGAATTGTAGAACCGCTTGGAAAGAGCTAGTACACTGCCCCCGACAGATCTGCCACCACAAGAGTGGAGCATCTGTCAGTTATCTCCTTAAGGCCAGTCGGCAGGCAGAAGACGCTTAATCATGCTAAACTGCAATGGCAGGAACTGGGACTGGCAGTCCAAGAAAAGAGGGAGTCACAGTTCCGGGAACTGGTTTCTTTTGGTCTAGGTAGATCCCTCACCCCAGTTTGGTGTAGTGGTTAAAAGGGCAG
>NW_015244744.1:0-566 GCF_001447785.1 Gekko japonicus | reverse complement strand
GAGGAGCCCGATATGAATGGTTGTGTGGGGGTGGAAAGTCAGGCTGGTGGTTAGCAAAGCAACCCTGTCCGGTGGTGTGGAGCCAGGCGCAAGTAGTGTGTTCGAGGGCTGACCAGAGTCATTTTTCCAAATCCTCAACTGAAGGTGAGAAGGGCCAGAAAAGAGGTAGTGTAAGGCCCAATATAAATATGATACCAGTGGGCAAGGACTTAATATACCCAGTGTTTTTGTTAAATTGGGCAACTAGGTGCGCAGTGCTGTTCAGTGTGCAGTGTTAGGTCAAGCTACGGCTATCTAGTCTGCTAGCGTTGCATGTGTAGCAATGGAGGCTAGATTCTGAAGACAGCAGTGACTGAGGCTGGCAAGGTCATCTGCCAGCAAGACGAATTGCTCAGACTGAAATCCCTTTCAGAGCTTGCCTTTAGAGAGCCTTGTGGAGCAGGACTGACCCTTGGCATAAGCGGAATGCTTTAGTCAGGTGGCAGGGCTGGTACTGTGCCCTTGAGAAACACTTCAATTTTCCCTAGTTTTTTTACCACTCCAGGTGGGGGCTGGAGATCTCCTGG
>NW_015244743.1:0-566 GCF_001447785.1 Gekko japonicus | reverse complement strand
AAGGAGCCTCTGCAGGTAGCCTCATCGATGAAGAGTTGGCCCTTTTGTCTGCTCCCCCTCTATGCACAATGACTTCAACATGCATAGTGTCACATGCAGCAAAGTTTCACAGTGCTATTAAGGAGAAGATCCCATTTCTGATGCTCACTCACCTTGCTTCAGCCACTGGAGGCACACAGAGCCTTTGAAGATGATCTTAACCTGGCAGCCACGTTTATCGTATCAGATGAAACTGTCCTTCAGATACCCCAGTCCAAGATTGTATAACGTGACAGATAAATACCATCACTTTGAGTTGTACTCGGAACCAAACTGGAAGCTTGTCCAGCTGCTGGATCTCTGTCATTAGCATCATTTTGATTCAACTGGAAGCTTTTTAACAGCCTTCAAAGGCCAGTCCCACAGAGAAAGTGTTGCAGTGTTGCAACCTGAATGCAATCATGACATGGATCTCTGTTGACAGATCAAAACATCTTGCCAGCAATTTTATTGAGTAAGGGCAATATGGCAAGAGTTAAAGGAGATGGGGGATGAGTTTGTTAGATTGAAAACTCAGAGGAATGGGG
>NW_015244742.1:0-566 GCF_001447785.1 Gekko japonicus | reverse complement strand
TCTTAAACAGCCTCACATACATACACTCAGGTTCTCACTTCTTAATCCACATGCTGTCCTTTAAATCTCCAACTGAAGGGGGAGATAAGGTAACTGCAACTCCTCCTGCCCATTCCCTCTGCAATCCTTCAGTCCATCCCCTCCCTTACCTGCAGTGTTGTACAAGGAAGGACACCCACCTTGCAACCATCTCAAATGCTCAAGGGCATCAAAGAGGCTGCCTGTGTATCAGACCAAAGTCATACAGGAGGAGATGAAGGTTCCCAAGCTTAGAAAACTGCAGTCAATGAATATGTTGCCATTGTTTCTACCAAACCCTCCATCTCTCTGCAGGCAATCCATATGATAGGGATAATGTTTAAAAGTAGCTACTGCACATATTGTTATCAATGCATGAAATATTCATCCACCAGAGTTTCATAACACTGCAGGAATTAAACAGGAGTCCCACAGCACCTTAAAGACTAACAATGTATTCCATAGGCTATTGTGAGTCAGAACTCACTTCCTCAGGTACATCTGAGGAAGTAAGCTCTGATTCATGACAACTTACACTGGAATATGTT
>NW_015244741.1:0-567 GCF_001447785.1 Gekko japonicus | reverse complement strand
CGAGTCATTGAGATGAAACAGGTGTGGAAAGATGGCTTCATCCATGAAGATTTTGTCATCTGAAGCGTGACTGTCATTATTGGTAGTGATGGTGGTAGAGGTGTCCAACTGGATAATATTGAGCACAGTGTCTATTACAGTGGGTTGAGGTTGAACAGTGGATAAAGCCATGGTATGGGCAATGTGTTTAATCAATTCTCCATAGGACTTGAGATCTTCAGAGGGGGAGACTGGGAGGTCATCTGTCCCTCACGGTGCAGGAGATGGATCGGTGTTTGATGTTTGTTGGCCCACATCTTCCCGATCAGACTCACTCTTGGAGATGCTAACAGAATTGTCAATTTCCGAACGTTCTGACCGATGGGGGGATCAGTAGACCTTCCGGATCAAGTGTTGGAGGCAAGACCCAAGATGTGGTTGGGGTGGACTGTTCAATGCACTCCGTTGATCTGCCAGAATGGCTTCCTTGAGGTTAGTCAGTCAAAGTCAATGGTTTAGAAATGGTTGCTGAAGCTGTATGGTAGGTGGATTGGTGAGAAGCTAGAACATAAGAACATAAGAGACGCC
>NW_015244740.1:0-567 GCF_001447785.1 Gekko japonicus | reverse complement strand
GCAAAAGAGGAAAAGGCACGTCTCACTGCCCGCATCTCTAGGATGTTGATATGCAGTCTCGATTCCTCTCGGGTTCATTGACCCTGAGCTACCAATGTCCCACAGTGTGCACCCCAGCCCAGCAGGGAGGCATCTGTAAATAGATGGACATCTTGTGTTTGAAACCCAAAGGGGATCCCAGCTCCCACATTTGATGGTGAAAGCCACCAGTCTAGGGATCTTAGAACTACTCGAGGCATGGTTAAGCTTAACCTAGGTGAGTCTATATGTGCATGAAAGTTGCGCAGATATCAGTTCTGGAATACTCTCATATGCAGCCTGGCAAAGGGGACCACTGCTGTGGTTGCGACCAAATGCCCCAACAGACATTGGAAAAAGGAGGCGTGCCGTCGCCTATGAAGGCGGAGGGCACGGATGAGCATGTTAATACGCTCGGCTCTGGCCGTAGGGAGATAGGCTCTCACCGATACAGAATCGAGGACTGCTCCCACAAATTCAATCCTCTGCACAGGTGAGAGATTGGACTTTTGGAAATTTACCAACAACCCCAAGGACTGTAAGGTATTT
>NW_015244739.1:0-567 GCF_001447785.1 Gekko japonicus | reverse complement strand
CATAATGAGGTATTAAACGCAAACACCACTCCTCTCTCATAGAACAGCATCCTTGTGTACACTGTTCACTTCATAAGTGTATATTTAGAGTCCTCCTTCTGCGTTGTTTCCTTTTATTCTCCCCCTCCTCCTCTCCGGTCTCGTCTTCAGAGATTACCTATCTCCGAGGTCCTGCAATCTGCCGTGGAGTTTAGCTCCAGTCCCCTGGAGCCATAACTCAGCTCCTATCGCTGTCACAACGGCCTGGGAGCACTGCGCAAACCAAGCGGCACATGGGATGCCACCAGATCTATGATGGATGCAGCTGCCGCACTCTGCAATGGGTGGGGGCTGGGATCCCAAGGAGTCAGGGTTTTGACTGGCTGACGTTATGCCCAGGCCCGGCGGGCTACTTTTCCTGGTGGGTCCCCATTGATGCAATGAGCATTTGATATTTCTATCCTGTTCTAACAGTGCTCGAATTATTGTGGAGGGAGGAAAGTAGAGGGGTGACATAACAAATAATGGCAAATTATTCCCCCCCCCAAGTTTCTAGAAGAAGAACATAAGAGAAAACAATGTTGGGTC
>NW_015244738.1:0-567 GCF_001447785.1 Gekko japonicus | reverse complement strand
CACAAAGTGGTCCCAACATTTATTTCTCCGTTGAGCGATAGAAGGAGGATTTATTTCACTGTTGGTGGACCTGTACAGAGATTAAAATCTTCTGGTCCAAGTGTTGAAAGTAAGTAGAAATGAAGCCTCAAAAGTGACTACTGCTGTAGAGTCTAGGACGTCATGGAGTTGCTGGGAATCTTGACGGGGTTGAGATTGGATCAGGAACCTGCCTATAGCATTATTGTTCAACTAACCCTTCCCCGGTAGGCACCGTACCAAGAAACATCGCACCATGTCCTGCAGTCACCGCTGTTATGAGAAACCCTGTTTACACCGCTTGGAGCCATAGAGTTAACACCACCAACTGTTCATCTGTCGCCAGCCAGTTCTGCCATCAGCACCTGCATCCCAGGTATGCGCATGAGATGAGTCTTGCTCAACTAGACCAAAAATCCTTATAGCTCAGCATCTTGCCTCCAACAGTGGCCACGCAGGTGCTTCTGGGGAGTGGGGCAGAAGCAATAGCCCTTCCCCGCTGTGCCCCCCCTCCAATAATTGGTACTCATAAGAACATAAGAGACGCCA
>NW_015244737.1:0-567 GCF_001447785.1 Gekko japonicus | reverse complement strand
CTGCTTTAGAAATAAATCCTGTAATGATTAAAGGGTTCTTTGGAGGGGTGACCTCTGTCATTTGTGCTTAGACTTATAGGAGTACAAGGATATTATATGTGGCAAAGCTCAAACTTTTTTTTGTTGTCTTGTTTTGGTTTGCCTTGATTTTGGCCAACTTTGCGATCCCATAACCAGAGCCGTTTCAAGTTTGCTCCATCTTATTGGGTGTGTCAGTGACCGGCACCAGACTTTGTGTCTCTAATTTATTATTATTTATCATCTTTATACACTGCCCATTCTATTCAAGCTGTCTGGACAGTGTGCAGTCATAATTTTTTTTAAAAAAAATACAATCATAGACAATAAAACAGTTTAACACACTCTATAAATCCAATTGTAAATGTGCTCAAGTACAGTTCCAACATTCTATTAGCTCGTAAAAATTTCCTGTTGAAATAAAATCATTTTACAATCTTTTTTTTCTCTCCCTCCTTGCAAATCTCCTATGAGTCCAGATGAAGTTGCCCTTACTGGAGGGCAGCCGTCTGAGCAAAGAAAGACTGGAACTGGCATTCAGAAGGATGA
>NW_015244736.1:0-567 GCF_001447785.1 Gekko japonicus | reverse complement strand
AGGAACAATTGAAAAGTATATTGCATGCGAGTTATGAAGAGTCAAATCCTGCAACAGATTTCGTTGAACATCCTTGTTACGAGACCTCAGATGTGGTCTGAATGTTCTGGAACCCATGCGGATGAAGCAGTGAACCCGGAAAGACTCACGGCAGGAACTCTGCACAGGATCCGGCCATTTGGAGTGTGTTCCATTCACTTTCTCTTATGGGGTCCCATCCCCCCTGCTCCCATTGACTGCCACCACTCTGAACTGGTGGCAAGAAAAAAAGTAAACACACAAACAAAAAACAACCCAGTGGTGTCATGTGCAATGTCACATCATTCTGGGTTTTTTTTAAGGAAGTAACATGGAGTAACTCTAGGATTCACCAGAAACTCTACAGTAAAAACTTGAGTTGAAGAGGAAACAAAATATGTTTGGACAGCAGCTGATAGCCTCCCTTCTATTCCTCCAGTCCCAAGGACTGCATGTGGGAACAGAACAGTTATCCCCCTACTCTGAGATAAGATTCAATGACTTTCTGACAAAACAGTCAATATTTATTTTATTTACATTAGACTTGAT
>NW_015244735.1:0-569 GCF_001447785.1 Gekko japonicus | reverse complement strand
TGGGAAAGACCTCAGCCTGAGACCCTCGAAAGCCACCTCTGGTCTGAGTAGACAAAAGTGACTTTGATGGACCGAGGGTCTGATCCAGTATGAGGCAGCTACACGTGTTCATGTATGCATGTTCATCCAGTCTTGCAGTCGCCCCCCTACCTGGCTCTCAGCTTTGCTGACACACACAAATGCCCCCCCACCATGTTAAGGTGTGCATCCAAGAGAAGGTAGCCAGATCTATATTTCTTTAATAAGCCTTCAGTTATGACAAGCTCTATTCTGAACTAGTGCTTCAAAGCAGTAGTCAACAAACTGGAAATTGAATACAGACAAGATATAAAAAAAACAAAGGCACAGATCTAGAATGGGAGGGACTTGGCTTGACAGCAGCTCATGTGAAAGGGATCTAGGTGTTCTGGTGGATCACAAGCTAAACATGAGCCTGCAGTGCGATGTAACTGCGAAGAAAGCTAATGCAATCTTAGGATGCATTAACAGAAGCATTGTGTCCCGATCACGGGAGGTGGTTGTTCTGCTTTATTCTGCTAAGGTCAGGCCTCACCTGGATTACTGTGTCC
>NW_015244734.1:0-567 GCF_001447785.1 Gekko japonicus | reverse complement strand
GCGTGGAAGAAGGGTTTAGATGAGGGACCCAGGTTCAGATTTCTCACTCAGCTATGAATGCGCTTGAAACAGCTTAAGCTACCCTCACAAGAGTGATTCTGAGAATACTATCAGGGAGGGGCTTAAGACATTTAAAAGGGCGGGTCGATCAAGAAGTTCCTTCACAACAGGAGTTTTAACAGAAACGCAGGAAAGGCGCACAGAACTGCCGTCCTATGAAAATGCCTCCCGTCCCTCGCTCCTTGGAATGGAAAGATGTCAGGTAGCAGTTTTGCTTGGGAGAAAAGGCGGCCACCGCAAAAAAGCAAGCTGCTACTTGCTGAATTGTGACTGTGTGGAAAATGCAAAGGGTTTTTAGTCCTGTGGCCTGAATAGCCAATAGCTCTTACCTGAGCTATTTATAATTATGTAGTCGTAACGAGTGCTACCGAAACAGTTTTTTTTTAAAGTGTGGTTTTATGCACTGGACGTTAAACCCCTTGAAAGCAGAATGACAGGATGGAATTTTCCAGCTGCCCAGTCGTTTAGGGACAGCATTAGTTGCAACAATCCATTGTTTAGTTTTTA
>NW_015244733.1:0-567 GCF_001447785.1 Gekko japonicus | reverse complement strand
TGTGAAACAGGATGCTGGAGTAGATGGATTGCTGGTCTGATCCGGCAAGACTTTTCTTCTGTTCTTAAGCTTCTTTGTCATACCATTCTATGTGAAAAGCAATAATTTTGCTAGAGAAAATGTATGAATAATTTTGCTAGATAAAAGTATGAAAATACATTAATCAAATGTTGACACTAGCATTCTAATCCTGAACTATATTGCAGAATAATTCTGCATGATATGCTATACATTTGTGAATTGTTGTGTAAAATATTTCAATGCTTGAGATGTGTAAGACAAAGAAGCCTCTTCAGTCGTGTAAACTTTCTAGTTTTCTATTGCATACAAATTCCCACCACCATAGTGGAGATCATAAAGAAACCTGTATGAAAGGGGAGAAGCACTTTCTAAGCCACGCTCCTTTTAGAAAGTATCAGATATTTGTGGCTGTGGGTAGTTATTGAACAGATGGTATAATTAGATCAATGGCTATGACAGCCTAAAAAAGTTCTCAGCTAAAGAAGACGTCAGAGGACAAAGCTGTTTTGCCTCAGATTGATCTTAGTTTCCTGATTTGAAAGAGAA
>NW_015244732.1:0-567 GCF_001447785.1 Gekko japonicus | reverse complement strand
ACTGTATGTATTCCTCCTCCCTTCTTCACCTCCCTTTCCAGGCTTTTGGACAGACAAGCAATTAAGAAGACTCATTAAGAGATTGACGAAAACACACCATTTAGACAGTTCTCACTCTGAGGCCAAACCTAAAGTGAAAAGCAGAACCATTTCTGAATTCACTTAAGAAAGGCATTGCAGAAAGGGTGCATTAAATATTAAACTATCTACATTAGAGACACACAAATACATTCACATTAAGTTCAAAGTAAGGTTGGCCATAGGTTGGCATGAGCAAAATATGGCAATTTGTTGCACTGAAATTCAGGCGGGGGGTGTCAGAAGAGTCGGCTGTGGAAATGAGGTTGTGTGTGTATGTCTGCATATATTTAGATCAAGACTGTATTCATTATTAATATTGCTCTTTGAAACCCTGGTTTGTTTGTTTTTTTAAGGATCCCATAGAGATTAGAACTGAAATGAGTACACGTACCACAGTTTAGTTTGCAGCTTTAGAAACAACAATTTGATTTAGAAACAACAATTTGATTTCAGTAGAATGATACCACTCTAGGGCCCCGATCACAC
>NW_015244731.1:0-567 GCF_001447785.1 Gekko japonicus | reverse complement strand
GAGAGATCATCTCCACCCAAGAAAAGGATCATGCGCTGAGACCACAGGAACGGTGTTTTCCTCTCTCTGCTTATCTTGGCTCCGATCAGGCGTTTCCGCTCCCTCACTCATTGCATGAGGTGCTTGCAGCCGTCCTGCCTCCTGCTCTGAAACCACGTCTCCTTTCTGCTACGGCGTAAAATGTCAGAAAATTAGGCAGGCGCTGCCCCCTTCTAGGCACATGCTCTCGCCCTGTTATTTCCCAAACTGCTAACCGCAGGGACAGGCCTTCCCCAGTCCCTAAAACTGGTGGCATAGGTCACTTGGGAAAAAAGGAAGCTGGAAGAAAGTTGTAAAGAAGAACTACCTGCCCTTTAAGTTGCTTATTCAAATCCTTTGCTGTTGCCGAATATGGCAACCGTAGTTCCAGGTGGTACCTCAAAGAAATTAACTGAAGATTTCCCTCAGAACCAACAGAATCTTCTAGAATCCTCTCCCCAAGCCAAAGTATCTCTGCATATTTTAAGATCCCTGAGGGTCAGAAACATAATCTGAATAACAACAGAACACAGTTTGAGTCCAGTGGCA
>NW_015244730.1:0-567 GCF_001447785.1 Gekko japonicus | reverse complement strand
AAGACTTGAGCCAAGCGATTCTACCTAGGGTAGGGTGTTTTCTTTAGTTTTTGCCTCTCCCTCCCTAGGCTGTGTTGGAGAATGGGGTAAGGAGGGAAAGATTGGGGTAGGGGGGTCTCATGGCACACCCCTGGCCCTGTTTCCTCCCCCATCCCAGGCTAAAGAGCTCTGCCCCCTTTTTCTTCATCTGAAAGAGTCCTGGGGTGTGTGTGATGAGTTAGGACTGGAGGAAGATACTTTGCTCCAGACCTGATCCGTGCCTACCTTAAAGACACCCCCAACTTCAGAGAGGTCAGATGCTGCAATTAACATGGAACATCTGGGAGCTCAAACACTCTTGACTTGCTGTAGGCCATGGAAGGCCGTGAGCCCCCTCAGTCCTCGTCAGGTGATTGGGGATTATTTCCCCTAATCTGCAAACTCATATTTTTGTGCATATTGGTGTTGTGTGATGTGTACACCACAATCCCTCCCTCCGTCTGGGTTGGTTCAGTTTGCCACCCAGGTGATCAGTATTTAAGTACAACTCTGGAATGCTATGACATCACAGCAGCTCAGCCAATGGCT
>NW_015244729.1:0-567 GCF_001447785.1 Gekko japonicus | reverse complement strand
CATCCCTGTGCTGTCAACTCTCCCTTTGGAGGCCAAAGGCTCTAAGGGCTGCAGCAGATGGGCCACAGGGATGCCACTGTAGTCCCGGCCAAGCCCTGTGCCTTGTCCCCTGTGGCCAAGAGGAGGGGGGGACTCTGGCTCCTTGCCGGGTACCCAGGCATGGGGCCCCCCATCCAGCACAGCCCATCCCACCCACCTTTATTTCCAGAGTGGATCTGGTCAGTTTTAGAGGGCAAAGCCTCAACAGGGCCATCCGCATCCCAACCACCCCAGCAAACATTTGGGTAAACACAAATGAGGGGCTCGAACGGTAAACAGCAGTGGCAGCTGGGCAGTATTGGCTGTCGACAGCACAAGTGATGGGCACTGTGAATTATAGGCCCATCGCCCTTACAGATGCTCCCCCCCCAGTAGCATGGAAGCCATGAGGGTAAAAGCCATTGCTGCCTGTTGGGAGTCAGGTTTCATACATGCACTAGCATCCCAGGGCCCAGAGAGCTAGGAGCATGCACCATGAAGGATCGCTCATCTGCGCGGATGGGCAGTCCCTTCAATGACTCCCCCCCC
>NW_015244728.1:0-567 GCF_001447785.1 Gekko japonicus | reverse complement strand
AGGGACTCCCTTATTCCTAGTATGCTCCCCTTGTCCAACACACAAAAAACACACCCAATATGGGCTTCTATGTGCCTTTCTAAACTGTTTGCATTGCCTGAATTGTTGGAACTCATTTTGCATCCAGATTAACTCCATGACCTGTGGTGGGCTGTTACACAAAGATCATATGGCTCATTCTGCTGCTGGGTAACTCGAGCCTGGTGCTGGATAACAGCCTGCCAAATGGTACTTAAATATCCAGCCAAATCTTGCTCATATTGGGGTACACTTGTAAACCAAACAATGTACTTGTTACAAACATCTTGTGCTTTGAGGGTTTGCCTTCAGATTAGCTTCTCTGAGGCACTGCAGTACAGCACAACTCCAGTAAATGCTCCTCAATTGTCCACCCAACCACAATTAGGCCATTTAAGTAGATCCAGCAGGAGATGCCCTGGAGGCCAGCTGCCATTACATCTATAAATTTCTGGAATTTGCTAGAAGCATTACAAAGGCTGAATGGCAAAAAGTTTAGAAAGGAACTCAGAAGGCCATATTGGCTGATTGTGTTGTGTGTGTGTGTGT
>NW_015244727.1:0-567 GCF_001447785.1 Gekko japonicus | reverse complement strand
AGCCCATTTTAATGCGTTTGTCAGTTTTGCTAAACTTTAACTGGTGCGGCTGAATTTCAACACACTCCTGTTTCTGTTTTTGCCAGCTCATATATAACATTAGTGGATTTTGGAGATCTTGGTCAAGGGTGACAGGAGGGGGAGATATTCTCTCCTTCCTAGGACCAGTTGAGGCAATCGGCTGAATTAAGTGGAAAAGGCTTTCTTCTGCTGAGTACCTTAAATTGCCAATTATTGCAAGAAGCTTCTTTTACCATGGGGGAGGGGGAATGTAGCATTTCAGCCAGGGAGGAGAATTCCAGTATGCAAGAAAGCAACCCTCTACAGGCTGCTATGACCCATTCCAGGGAAAAGATTTCTCACTTGACTTTGTGGCCCCCATTCATTCCCCATGGCTCGCTATAGGTCAAGATCTTCTATTTCTGTTAGCATCCTGTCCTTGCGTGGGCAGATTTCAAAACTAAAGGGGTTCGCATTCGTGGCAGGTTTTTGCTTCTGTAAAAATTGTGGTGGATTTGGATAAACCAAATAGCAGAATTTTACAAAATCATGCATGGGATAGAGCAG
>NW_015244726.1:0-567 GCF_001447785.1 Gekko japonicus | reverse complement strand
TGGTGAACTGATTTCTGCCATCTGGAGATTGATTGTAACCCCAGGAGACCGCCAGCCGCCACCTGTGCCGACTTTGTGAAGTTTTCCTCCTGCTATCTGAAGAAGCGTTTTGGCTCCTGATAAAGGCAACAGCCGAAATGAGGAACCACGGGTCCCTTTTCCCGTCGCCAAGTTTTCCGGGTCTCCAGCTGCAGAGTCGCACAGCGGAGCCAAGACCGTCGGACTTCGAGGCTAGATGTAGAATCGCCGCCGGGCTGATTCGCTGCTTTTCCTTTGAAGTTTTCATATTATATCTTTGGTCGACGGTCGGTCGCGACACTGCATGGACATTCGCTGAGCTGATTAGCGGCCGTTTTCGAGAAGCAATAAACAAGTCTCTTTTTTATCTATGCAACATAACGTTTATTGACTGGCGCAATAAGATTTATTTGATGTCCGGCGAGGCCTTTTTACACGGTGGTGTGTTTGTGAATTTGACCAACCGGAGGTCAGCAACACGACACTGAAACCCTAGGCAAAGAGGAGATTCTTTGGTGTGCACAGGATTCAGATTATCCCTTGTCCTGG
>NW_015244725.1:0-567 GCF_001447785.1 Gekko japonicus | reverse complement strand
ACTCTTCCGGGCACCTCCCCCTGCAGCCTTTCCTGGTTCGCTCTTCCACTCACCGCCCTCTGCACGGCGCCGGCTCTTACCAGCACCGCCCTCTAGGCTCCGCCGGCTGCTCTGTTCGACGCTGGCTCTTCCACACACCGCCCTCCGGGCGCTGGCGGCTGTTGGCAGCACCGCCCTCTGCTCGCTGGCGAGTCCCGGTAATTTCCAGACAACCGTGCGGGACGGAAGGAGATCGCACAGGTGAAGAGCAGCTGCCTCGTCCCCCCCGCGGAATGGAAGGGGGAGAGGAAGTACAGATTGAAAGGCATGCAGGCTGCTACGACAGGGAGCAGAGTGAAGGGAAGAATGAGTAAACAAGGGAAGGAGTTTCAGGCGAAAGTGTAGTGAGATCATGGTCACGTGGATAAAGATTAGGTTTCTTTTGCAAGGCTTTTTTAAAAAAACAAACAAAACCCACACACACACAGAGGGTGTGTGCTTTAGCTACTGTTCACCTGTATGTTCTTCCATATATGGCTGGATCTTCTTGGTCATTGAGACAGGATACTGACTCTGGATTAGCAAATG
>NW_015244724.1:0-567 GCF_001447785.1 Gekko japonicus | reverse complement strand
CGAGACCCCGACGCCACGGCCACTGGGGGTGCCACACTGAAGTCCAAGGGAGAGCCTGACAGTACCTCAAACTCTTTAAAAGATATAGTATTGTAAGCATTTCTTCTTTTCTGCTGCCCTTCAGGAAAATGGTTTGACTCAGATGTTCTTGAAATCAACAGTCAAACAAACACTGCCCATCGTTGTTGTTTTTTTTAACCACAGCCTGTTGTTCTTATACTGGTTGCTTTGCTCACAGTCATCCACTAATTAGTCTCCAGGGGCAATTATGTACTCTGGTGCTCAAAGCAGTTGGTTAAAGTTGGGAGAGGGGGCAGGGAGAGGGGCAGAAAACTTACCTCGGTAACAAAAGACTTCAAAATCCAGCCACATTTTGTGGAAAATAGTATTTGGAAGGACAGTAAGATGAAATTCTTACTAACATTGTATGATGACTTTGGTAAAACAACAAAAAAAGATATGAGATAACAACTGGTTCAACAGTGAAAACAGGTAGAATAAACAGATGGAAGAAATGAGTTAGTCTCCCGAAGGAGTGTCTGTTTTATTATAACTTTGGCTTATCCA
>NW_015244723.1:0-567 GCF_001447785.1 Gekko japonicus | reverse complement strand
TTTATTTTTTTTTTACTCTTTCTCTGTAATCATGTTCTCTTTAGTATCCTTTTTCTGATACCCATTTCCTGCGAAAGGCAATTTCAGTTTTTAAGGCTGAATGACAAAAAGTATCGATACTAATCATTCGTAAAGGATTGCCTGGAAAATGTCAACAGGGGAAAACATGCCTATAATTTGCAGCCTATCGATGGATTTTTTTTTAGAGTCACTATTTGACCAAAGGGCACGTTGTTGCTGAGGAGGACACAGCACCTGTCTCCCTTTCCCCCTCTCCTTTGTTTTAATTGGTGTTAGTCACCAGGACTGTTAATGGATCGGCATCATCGTGCCAATTATGGCTTTCCACAAGTGTGTTCGTGCTCAGCTGGGCTCTGTAATTTCCCACTCTCCAGAACATCTGTTATTTCTGTGACATAAAATGCCTGACGGTCATCTTTACAACATCTCTAGATGGAAAGATGGCCAGAAAGTAGGGCATAAAGAAATGGGAAACTGTCCATTCCAGAACATGATGAACCAAGAGAGATATCAGTGGTCAGAAGTAGTTCATGTGCATAAGACCAG
>NW_015244722.1:0-567 GCF_001447785.1 Gekko japonicus | reverse complement strand
CTTCATGTTGATAAATAATGGAGAATACCAGAGCTTCCTGTTCCATGGCAAAAGTAGTCAAATAGATAACCATGAGCTTTTCCTAAGGAAGGAGGGAAGTGTGAAACATTAATCCTGGATGTGTTTCAGAAGGAATTTCAGTAGCTTATATTTTGAACATAAAAGCCCCCTCTCATTGTGGTTGTGAAAATTGCTTCCCCTAAAAAATACAGTTGCAAAATGTATAGAAACCAGCGTATTAAAGCCTATCAGACTGTTCAAAAAACCTGTTCTGTTCTGTGTCAGCATCAGAAGGACTTCTCCTTTAAGGCAAATGTAGTAATGGTAAAATTTACCATCCTGTCAATGCTTCTAATGTTCACATGACCTAAGGATACTTAATGTTCAATGAAACTAGCTCAGTTGTTTGGCAACTGATATTACAACTGGCTTGTCTCACAGCAAACAATCCCAGTTTGTTTGGACTGTGAAAATCTGTGTAGTGTTCAGAGTCAGTATTGCCAGGTGGTTAGTTTCAACCAACTTTATATCTGTAGTGGCTGTATTCTAGTGTCAAGTTTTCAAAAT
>NW_015244721.1:0-567 GCF_001447785.1 Gekko japonicus | reverse complement strand
TTTTTAACTAATTCAATTAATACCAAATCACTAAGACCTTTTATAATCATTTTGGGTTATATCACTCTTCTCATCATCTTACAAGTTACTTTTCTCATAAACCAATATACTTACACAATTACTTATTCACCCTTATTAAGTCCCCTTTATCTTAAAACACCCCATGTAATCACCTCTTACTGTCCCCAGAAATTCAAATACAGATACACAAATTCATAAGTAGATAGATTTAAGTACAAACACCAATACTTCAATTCATAAGCCAGTAAATTTCAAATCAGTCTTCCAGTTTATATCTAGAGAGAAGGGAGGCACAATGTTCTCTTTTTCATATCGTTTCATCTTTCTCCTGAGCATTTGCAGTTTACTTTTTTGTCTCAACATATCAACATGCCTTCGTTCCTTAAACACTCCTTGACCTCCATAACTCTTTCTTCTGTCTTTCACTCCTTCCACAGTCCAGGGTCTGTTAGTACTTTTAAACTTCCATGGCCATCGCTTTTTTCTTTTGATCTTTTTATTTTTTTCTCGATCAGTCTTTAAACATTGACTATTTTCTTTTAAGGG
>NW_015244720.1:0-567 GCF_001447785.1 Gekko japonicus | reverse complement strand
GAGACCCACTCAGAGTGGCTTTCATCCTGGGGGGAAGAGGCGTGGCGGTCATCATCAAGAAACACAGCAGTCCAATAAAACCTAGCGAGACTTCACAGTGGAACAATCCAGTACCAAAACTAAGAAAACTAGAGCACAGCCAGTTACAGACATCTACCGGAAAAGGGCTTGACTCCTTAATCTTCAGGCCTTGCAGAAATTAAGCCCATTAACGCACACATTCTCCCAATTACCCTTTGTTTTCATCTTTCCTCCCTGCCCCCAATATCACACATTTCAAAAGAAATGAACTGCAGGGTATGCCCTCGGACCCAAGCAGAATCAGATCAAATTTCCTTTTTCCTTAAGAATAGTAAGCTAAGGCTCTGGGTAACCAGTGTCTGCTCTCTTCCTGAAGGATGCCCGTGGCAGCTGTCTGCAATTGCAGCAGGCATCCCAAGGCTTTGTGCATTTGGTGCCTCATCTAGAGGCTAAAGGGCAAGCTAGATCTGCAAGGTCATTCATTTCCAGACTCTGCAAGAATGAGACAAACGATTCACCTGCACAGTGTACTTGCAGACACCCAGC
>NW_015244719.1:0-567 GCF_001447785.1 Gekko japonicus | reverse complement strand
GCTCTACCCCTGAGCCATGGCCCCTCCCCTCTTTGGCGCACATCGTTGCACACGGCCACATCCATGTACCATACTGACGGGCGGAATGCCCCACCAACCAGTGAATGTGGCCCTGAACGGTAAACACGACATGCCATCAAACTCTCATTCAGTGGACAAATTTCGAATGCTTTGATAAGGTCCGTCAGGATTGTTTGAGACACACACAGACACGTTTCACGTGTTTCTAACACTCGATGCAGGGACAAAGCGTTTCTGTTTTGCACATGATGCGCTGGTGTGGCGCTTTCGGGGACAGAGAAGGGGGGGAATCTAATAACGGAGGGAGATTTTGGCTGGCTGGGGCTGTGCGGATGTCGAGAGGCGACGGCTTGCTGCAGTGTCCTTGGGAATGTAATTAAAGAACGTTCCCCCCCTTCTCCCCCTGTCTCCGGTGAGGGCGTTTAAGGGCGGGAAGCATCCAGAGAGCTTGTCTTTCCAAAGGAAGGGGGTGGCTGGCAATATTCTTGTTGTTATGTCAACCGCGGCATCCTCGTGTGGAGATAAACAGGCAAAAGAGGCCTCTTC
>NW_015244718.1:0-573 GCF_001447785.1 Gekko japonicus | reverse complement strand
TGGGGGTTCTTTATTGTCAATGGTTTTCACCTCTTTGATAGTAAAAGTGATTATAACTTTATAAATTTTCACAGCTCCAGTGCTATTGATTATTTTATGTTGTCTCCATATCTGTTTCAGTTAGTTAAGTTGTTTTTGGTTTATGATTATCTTGCAAATTATTATTTTACATTGATCTTAATTATTCAGGTGTGGCAAGGGGATAATACAGGAACCAAATGTAATCCACCCAGCATATTGAAGTATTGTAGGTGATGTTCCTTGAGATGTACAGAGGAAATATCAAATAGTGTAACTGAGATTTATTCAACTTCAATTTGTACTCAGTTGAAAGAAGGAATCAGGTCATCCTCCTCTGTTCAGGACATTTTAGAGAAAGTAACTCATCTATTCATGCTATTTTGCCCATGCTACACTATAAGAACATAAGAGAAGCCAATGTTGGATCAGAACAACGGCCCATCCAGTCCAACACTCTGTGTCACAGCGGCCAAAAATACCAGGTGATATCAGGAGGTCCAGAAGTGGGGCCAGTACTCTAGGAGCCCCGGAGTCCCTAACTATACCTTGTGG
>NW_015244717.1:0-567 GCF_001447785.1 Gekko japonicus | reverse complement strand
GAACATGAATACATACATATCATGTTGTGTCATACAGAAAATAGTCACATACTTCACACCTACCTAACTCATTGAAGTAAAAAAGAAGTATTCTTTAGTCATGGGGTGCAGGCTAGGCTTTAGGGCACCAGAAAGAGACATTAATTCAAGAATTGAATAAAAGAACTAGATAATGGGGTTTTTTATATACCTTGTGGGATTGTTGTGAGAATAAAACTGAGAGTGCTGTAAGCCCCTTTGGATTCCCATTGGGGCGAAAGATGAAATATAAATGATGTAAATAAATAAATCACAAAAAGTAGCAGGACAACAAGGCCTATTCTTGCTGTGCTGGAGTAGTGGGAATTTCTCCCTAAATTGTCGAGTAAAGTGTGCAAAAGTTTATGACGTGATGTCAGGTGCAGCTAGTTGCCCATTAAATCCTGTTTATTTCAACAAAACTATGCACTCAGTTTTCCACCAAAGGTTTTATATTCTCTCTTTTGGTTTGTAGAGCAAAAATAGTTTTTTTCAGCCCAGTGACTTCTGTATACTGACGTGTATGTGTGCTGATTTTCAAAATGGATA
>NW_015244716.1:0-567 GCF_001447785.1 Gekko japonicus | reverse complement strand
CCCCCCCCCCTCCTGCTTTGCAATTCGGCAAGAGGCCAAGAGGGGAGACAATTCTGCTGAGGCCTGGAAAGGCCTAGGCTGCTGGTAACCCTGCTTGCCCTGAGGCCGACTATTCAGGACAGTCTTCGGGGCCGATCCTCACCCCTGCTCCCACCCATTTCCCGAGCCGCAGAGCAGAGGTGACAGCAGGGCCGTCTGGCCAGTTTTTAAAAAACACATTACAGCCACGAGGATCGAGTTTCTTGCGTTTCTCATGCCGCCGAGGGGTGAGCCGCATAGCTTTCTAAAAGGGGCACCTCGCGAAAAGGAAGAGACGAAATTGAAAGCCAGGCCCAAATTCACATCCAAGAACATCCCGTGCGGTGTGTGTGTCTGTGTGTTTGGGTTGTGCAGCGGCAAACAATCTTCCTTTTGTGTGGCTGACCCCTCTCTTTTCCTACTCGGCCCTCTCCGTCCTACGGAGCCTCCCCCCCCTAATCTGATTTACTTTTTCTTTTTACCCGACAAAGGCCTCTGTCTGCTCCGGATCTCTCCTTTTGAAGGGCTTCAAAACCAGAGAGAGAGAGA
>NW_015244715.1:0-567 GCF_001447785.1 Gekko japonicus | reverse complement strand
AGCCTGCAAAGCAGTTTGCAGGGATATCCGGGGAGCTGATGGAACCTGGCACACACGTCACTGACCTGGGCTAGTCCTTTTATGAGGAAAACTTCCATGGGACTCGACTTTCCCGGCATCATGACTGGTCCAAGAAAAAGTCTGAATTTGACTGGGCAGTTTGAGGGTAAGTGCTGCCTGAATCTGGCAGGAAGGTTAGGAAGTAACACCTGACATTCCAAGTTGGGGAAGTTTTAGCATGTCAATTAAAAAACCAGGTGTGAAAACTGTCTTCTTGACAGCCATCCTGACTCAGCTGGATGTTTAGGCAGCTTTAAGGTATCAGAGGTGATACTTAAGGGTTATCCATTACCTGGGAATGGTTCATATTGCTTTGATGACGTACCCATTGAAGTAGAGAGATGATCATATGCCCACCTTGGAGCTAGGGGTATATAAATGCTTTAGAGACATCCTGCCTCCAAGTGGAACGTGCTCTGGGCATGGCCAGCCAGATGAACCCTTTGAGTTTATCCCAGTGATCCCCTGTTGCACTTTGGTTTTCAAGGGGGTGCCCTTCAAAACAAC
>NW_015244714.1:0-567 GCF_001447785.1 Gekko japonicus | reverse complement strand
GAGATGAGTAGTAATTCTGGAAGAACTCCCGGCTCCAGCTATAGGATGGCCACCTTATCACAAGGTCACTTGGAGGGTCGAATGGGGGAAAAGTTCCCTGTACAATGTCTCATGCCCATGGGAGTAAAAGTAGGCCAAAAATGCACTTTTTGTGTTTCCGAAAAACAAAAAACAATCGACGTGTCCCCAAGCTTATTTATTTATTTTATTATTGCCATTATTAAATCGTCTCGAAATAACAACTGGATATAATCAGGTAAATGATAAACATGTAAATGGGATGCTCAGCCGAGCTCGTTAATTGATTTATTCATAATTGCGTGGAGGTAAATGGAAAATATGATTATTCATTTAATCAGTTGATTGTTATGTGGGGAACTTTGGAGCACCAAAGTTCTGCCGGCAAAGTTCTTCTTAGTCAGGGGAGAGCAAAGGGAATCTTGGTCGAAGGGAACTGATTCTGGTGTTTTCCATTCAGATGCCTACACGGGATTTCTTCTGGTCTCCAAGATCTGTAGCCTCGAGACGACGGAGATCCGTTCCCCTGGAGAAGATGGCTACTTTGGA
>NW_015244713.1:0-567 GCF_001447785.1 Gekko japonicus | reverse complement strand
GCTAGCCTGGGCTATTAGTAGGGAGGGAAATTAGGTGAGATTGAGTAAAAAAGCTGCCTGGACCCAACACTCTGGGAATGTACTAAGAAAAACAGCAGTAAAGTAGATGGAGGAAACTGGAATCTGTCAAGCTGGTCTGAAATCCATACCCTGTCTAAAGAGGGGAGCAATTCCTGGTTTGAATCCTCTGGCAGATGCTGACTTTGTGGTCCATTCTTGGAACATGTCTGTGACAAACCCATTCCCCCCCTCCCTTATGATTGTCCAGGTGCCGACCAATCAGCCAGAATCACTTCTCCCCACACCACAGAGCAAGGGAAAATTCGGCCACAATCCATCATCTGCTTTTAAAATGCCACATGAGGAATTCGGCACAGCTGCCGCTGCTGTCTGTCAGCAGCTCATTTAATCAATGAAGACATTCATTTTCGCAACATCCTGAACCTCATTTAATTTCCATGACATCACCAAGTCGCATGCCGCTGAAGCTTTCCAATAAATATTTTAACTTGCGTTTACCTCTTTCTTGTACAAACAGCATAAAGTTAGGCAGACAGTCAAGCTAAA
>NW_015244712.1:0-567 GCF_001447785.1 Gekko japonicus | reverse complement strand
TGATATCACTGCAAACTGCTTGTGTGACCGCAGCCAATGTCTCTTTCTTTTCTAACGGATAATAGTAAAGGAAGATGTAATGATTGGGATATGAAGCTTAAATGGTGATATTGACTTGGTAATCCCATCAATGTACATGACACTTTGAAGAGTACAAGTACAAGAAGACAGATTCTTCCACCGAGTGGCTTAAAAATTAAAATTCATCATAGGGGAAATGGCTGTAAACAAGGGAAGAACATGCATTCATTTCACATAAGACATGTCTTTGGATGGAAATGGGGACTTGGGGGCTGTGCCAAAGCCTTTGTGGAAGAGGTGGATTTTGAGGAGAGAGATGAAGGATGTGAGAAGAGAGGCAGCATCAGCCAGGTGTGTTCTGGAGGGCCACTCTTAAGTATAAGCAACAGCAAGGAAAAAAACACCAGAATTATTTGAATTTGTGGGAGACATTTGGATGGTGGAATGTGGTGGAGCTAGACTACTCAAGTTCCCCAGCTGGAATGGATCAAGATATGAGAAGGGAGAGAAGGGGGAATAGGGTTGCCAAGTCCAAATTTCTTACCG
>NW_015244711.1:0-567 GCF_001447785.1 Gekko japonicus | reverse complement strand
TGCCCTAAATAAGAAAAGGAACTTAGGTAAAACGAAGCTTTTAATTATATTGAGTTTATCTGCCCAAGTAAAGTTTTGTGTTTTCCATTGCTCAAACTTTTGCTTTGTTATTTTAACTACTTCTGAGAAATTATATTTGACTAAATCTTTTAAATCATTCGGAATAATCACTCCCAAGCATCTCCACCTTTCATTTGTCCATTTAAATGGAAATTTAGCCCGTAAATGCGATTTTAGTTGTTCTCCTATACATATTGGAATTATAGTAGATTTACTAAGGTTTATCTTCAGACCAGTTATAGTTTGCATCTCCATAAAAAGCTTTTGTAACGCCTCTAAAGATGTATTTGGGTTAGATAAAAAAATCAATAAGTCATCAGCATACATACTAATCAGGTGTTTTTGACTTCCAACACGTATTCCAGTAATATCTGGGCAGGACCTTATTAGCTCCGCCAGAGGCTCAATGGCTATGGCGAATAATAGAGGCGACAGGGGACAACCCTGTCGTGTACCTCTACTCATGTTTATAGATTTGCTTAAGTTATTATCAACTCTAATATTTGC
>NW_015244710.1:0-567 GCF_001447785.1 Gekko japonicus | reverse complement strand
TGTTTGAGGAAAGAAGATAGTCCACTAGAGAACGTTTTCCAAGGTGACCCTTAAAATCACACTGTAGCAAAATGTATTTAGTTTACATGTGCCCAGCAAATGAATTTGATAATAAGCCTCAAATTCAAGCTACAGAACTTGCCTTTTGGTTACTCCATATGGTCGTGGGAGCATCTCTACTGAATCTAGCAAGCTGTTATACTTTCTTGGGAGCAGTTGGGAGGACAGAGCAGAATCAGGCACATAATATGGTGACTGGTGTCTCTTACATGGGCTGTATTTTGATGCTGCATTTACTGGAGGCAGGGATCTGTAATGTAGCAGCTTGCTGAACATACGATGATGTCTCTGCCATGTGAACTGATGTGCCAGTTGCACACCTCTTAGTCTCTGCTTATGCCACTACCAAGAAGCATGCATTTCTCTACAGCCTGAGGTCCCACCACATGCTGCTTAAGTCTGATGTCCCTGAAGTATACATTAAAACTAACATTACCATTGCTCCAGCTGCTGACAGTGGTGATCTTGTAGCAGGAGGGAAGCCAGCTTGGTGTAGTGGTTAAGAGT
>NW_015244709.1:0-567 GCF_001447785.1 Gekko japonicus | reverse complement strand
AGCCGATGTGGGGCGTGTCCACCCACCAAACCAATTAGTGTATACAAAGCAGTGGTGGGGAGTTACGAAGAGGGTGGTCTGAACATTCCCAAACCAGCTCATGCTTGTAACAGCTTCCGCCACAATAAATGTTTTACGTCTTTAAGGGCCCACAAAACTCTCTTGCATTTTTGTTGCAAGAGAATGACACGGTTCCACCTCTGGCACCCTCTCCAGCGGCTCAGAGGGTTTGAGAGTTGGAAGGGGCCTTTGAGGTCATCAAGCCCAACCCGTGACTCAGCACAGGCAGTCCAAAGCCAGAGCCTTCCCTGCTGCCCAACCTCTGCCTGGAAACCTCCAGCAAGGGGCCGGTGGGAAGCGGCTCCCTTTCAAACTGCTCTCACTTTAGGAAGTTTCTCCTAATGTTCAGCCACAACCTGCCCACCTCCCATTCAAGTCTGCTAGACCTAGACTTCCCCACAAGAGCAGCATGCGACACACTGTATCTGAGGAGCACATTCACAAGTCCCTGATGCATCTCCAAGCGAAGCGTGAACACATGATGCTGCCGTCTACTGAATCAGACCC
>NW_015244708.1:0-567 GCF_001447785.1 Gekko japonicus | reverse complement strand
CACCCCTGGAACACCCCCCCCCCAAATCCTCCCACCGGCAGCAGGTAAGGATCTAGCAACCCAACTTGTCAAGAGTGTGATGAGGTATAAATGTGGTAATTAATTTTAATCTTCCTGGACCTACTGTTGCAGATATGAAAGTCATGGTTCTACAAACAAAACAAAAAATCAAAGTGAATATACAGTGCAAAAGTATTGAATTAGAACTGATTAAGAAACTAAACACTTCCTCTCATTGTGGCTCGAATAGAGAGATGGGCTTCCCTTCTCACTATAATTTCTAAAAGCTCAACAGGACCTACTTTTTAGAAACTTGAATTGGCATTTCTTAACATGCTGTAACATACTATATAACCCTTTACTGAGGTCAGTTAATTTTCTTATGCTTCAGACTGCTTCTTCTTTGCTTAATAGCTGTTTATCCTACTTCACTTTTGCTTACCTGTTTAGCTGGAAACTTTCTCATAATCCATTGTGTGTAACAACCTAATGTGTTCTTATCCCTTACACAGAGAATCACACCTAAAAGATTTATCACAGGATTCAGACAAAGCCTCTCTCTGCTCC
>NW_015244707.1:0-567 GCF_001447785.1 Gekko japonicus | reverse complement strand
TTAAGAGGTCAGGAAATGACAGATTTATGTTGGAAACCCAGCTCGATTAGCTCCTTGAGTGATGATTCGCAGACGTCCTTCTTCGTGGGGGGGATCAAAGCACAGCACAAGCCCCCTCCGGGACTCGTATCACGCCAATCTCAACCCCCGCTGGGACCTCACTGCTTGCTAGTCAATCCCCCTGCCTGGGGGATTCTGCGTTGGGCAAAACAAAGCCCACACTGTCGAAAGGAGCTATTGCCCACCCCGCACAATCGTGGGGTGCGTCAATTCGCCATTTTAACCCGAACGGCTTTTTGATATAGTCCTTCCTGGGGTGAAATACCCATCTACTTCTGCAAGACCTTTAAGCTTTTTGAAAGGAACAGATTTTTTTCCCCTGTGGAATCTCAATGCGAAATGTGGTGCTCAGTTTTCACCCAGTGATACTCTTTAGAAGTTTGTATCCTATGGACTAGTAACCTAAACTGGAATTCCTAACAATATTTTTTAAAGTTTTATATCCCTAGTTTCTCCTCTTTATAGCTTCTCAACATGATTTTGTTTTTGCAATAGACCATTCTTGTT
>NW_015244706.1:0-567 GCF_001447785.1 Gekko japonicus | reverse complement strand
GATATTATAGTTGTAGTTCCTGCATTGGCAGAGAGTTGGACTAGATGACCCTGATAGTCCATTTCAACACTGAGAATCATTAATTAAATCTCAGTGTTGGAAGGAACTACTAAGGTTATCTAATACAACCTCCTGCCAATGCAGAAACTACAACGATAATTAATTAAAGCAGCTGCCAAAACCCCCTTTTTTTCCAACTTAGTTTAGCCTGTACAATGTTCCCCTACCTTGACTCGGTTGATCTGGTCCCTGAGTCCCCACCACATTAGACAGACAGAGATGAGAAATAGATAGATTTCCCCCTAAAAATCAACTCTGAATTCCAATTAGTGCTCAATGCTGCACCTCAATTATTATCAAGAGCTAGGCAGTGCATACATATTAAACCCATTCTGCAATCACTACATTGGCTGCCCATTAATTTACCAAAATCAGTTCAAGGTACTGCCCATCACTTACAAAGCCCTTCATGGCCTTTGACCCTTGTATCTTCAGGACCATCTCTTGTCCTATGCTTCACCATGAAATTTTGCTTATCTGACCAAGGTCTTGCACAGGTGCCACCCT
>NW_015244705.1:0-567 GCF_001447785.1 Gekko japonicus | reverse complement strand
CACTACTGAAAAGCTGCTACAAAATTAACCAATACTAATCCTAGTGAACTTGAAATACAAGCAACTACAACGGAGAACTGGATGGAAAGCTGATGCCAAAATGAGTCAGTGGGCAAAACACTATTTTAAAGGTGATCAATATTTTAGCATAATATTTTGTTAAATTACACCACAGGAGACTGGCGAACAAAAATGGCTTCAGGCCTGTCAAGTATATTTTACCTTTCATTTATGATAAAATGGTAGCTTTTACAGGCCAATGGCAAACACTATCTATATAAGTACAAACGATTTTTTTTCCCTTACAAACTAGTTTCCATACAGTATCTTAACCTTCCACCGCCATAAGCACAAGTTAGTCCTATGAGGTAACTTTCCTAAGTATTGTTTTCAAACAGCCTTGCTGTCTCAAAAGCAGTTTAGTGCAGGGCCAAGGGCATCTTCTATCAGCTGCATTTGATTCTCCAACTCTGATTTCCTAACCCAGCTGACAGCCTCACAGTTGGATTGCTGTAATACATTCTACTTTGCTTGCAGTTGCCTTGAAGACAACCCAGAAACTGCAGC
>NW_015244704.1:0-567 GCF_001447785.1 Gekko japonicus | reverse complement strand
CATATTCTCTTGGATAATTCCTCACTGAGGAAGCAGGCCTCTGAGGATAGCAAAGTGTCTCCAACACAGGACAGCAAGTCATTTTTGCTGTTCAGAAATGGATAACACTCGGGTAATTCAGAGCTCCCTCCCCCCTTTCCTACCAGTCTCTCAAGTGCATTCAAAATCCTATCATCAACAATCACCTTAAAATTAAGGACCATGGTAAACTGACTACTTTTTCTAAGAAATGCTTAGTACGCACGTCTCCAAAGACACACCCTCATTTCTCACACTGCAGGCACATCGACAGAAGAATTCATCAAGCATGGAATGTGTCCGGCATTGTTGGAGAGAAAACAGCTCACGATAGCTGAATGGGACAGATATTTAAAACGGAAATAAAAACACAACCTCTACTTTCTTGTGGCAGGCTAGTAAGGACCTGGGCTGCTTCCACAGATTCAAGGTTTCCTGATGTCCACTTCGTAATGATAGGGCCAGGCAGGAAGCAGACAGCCGGTTCTGTCAGCTTCCAAAAAGCCAACGACCAAGTGGCACAAAGTGGACAGAAAGTGATGCTTTAGT
>NW_015244703.1:0-567 GCF_001447785.1 Gekko japonicus | reverse complement strand
CACCACTTGTACACCCTATTGAGGGTGTAGTCCCTGTGGTCCCTGTCCAATTTTTTGAGCTTGGTTTCTCTGGTTCTGTCCTCATATTCCTTCAGGTTCTCCTCTAGAGTCTTAAGTTTAGCATCAAACTCTTCCTGATTAAATGTGGTTTTGAGTTTCTCTTCTAAATCTTTTGCCTCTTTCTTTATATTCTCTGCCTCCTGTGTGGCTTCCTCAATGATCAATAACATTAAATCAAAGGAGCACTTATTCATAATGGCAACCCATTTATTCTTGAAGTCTTCTTTGTGAAGAAACATAGCCGGGCCCTTCTGCAGTCTAAGACCTCTTGGAATTATATCTGCATTACAATATTCAGTTAGGGATGCTGCATGAAGGGCCATGCGTGTTTCTTTTTTGTATAAAAAATCTAACTGGGTCCAATCTGATACATTACTGTTAGTGTTATTCCTCCTAAGGCCAGTGGAGTTTCCTAAAATCCTAACTTTATCTTCCTCTGAAAATGTGAATCTGCAATTTAAAGTGGACATGTCCCAAAAGTCATATACAAATATATACAAGGGGGAC
>NW_015244702.1:0-567 GCF_001447785.1 Gekko japonicus | reverse complement strand
TTTGATTCTATTTAAACATGTTGGTGTTATGTACCATCTACTTGTCATCTTAAACATTTGGAATCTAACATTAAAGATATTTGATTTAAAGCTAGGAGAAGTCCATATCCTCCTCCAGTCTTCATCTGTTAGTCTATTCTGATCATGATTTTCTTACCTTCCCCTTCTTCTGCAGCCCAAAATAACCCCCCAAATTCTGACCCCCAGAAACAGTATGAGGGGGAGCCTTCAGCAAGAGAGAGAAATCACATAATTTTGCTCCTCCTTCTGTTAGTGGAAATTCTCTCTGGGACCCAATTTACAATCTTTTGTTATTATGTAACCATTTTGGCATTACAGGGCCAGGTAAGTAGTCATAGAGTTGTGGATGCCTCCTTTTCAAGAACCTGAAGAAGACTCAAATGGTTTTTATTTAAAGAAAAATAAACCAGGGGCAAAGAACCAGAAGCATCAACAAAATAAAGGAACAGTAAAACAGACTGAACAATACCAAAGTCAGAGCAGAGTGAGAAAGAAGTCTTTGGCTTCAAACTTACTGTACCCTGACAAGCTCTGGAAAAGTCTCTC
>NW_015244701.1:0-567 GCF_001447785.1 Gekko japonicus | reverse complement strand
GCCACAAAATCCTGGCTACGGGCCTGCTCGTACTTCAGTTTCTAAGGAAGTGCCTGGAGAACGGCTTGCATATAACCTAGAAAAAGGTCGTGTGTGGTGATTTGCGGGGTCTCCAAAATCTAAAAAAGTAGCAGTGCCACCCTATGCAGGGTTACAACTTTTATTATTCCCTATCCCTTCAGCCATAGATTAGTAGGATTGGGGGTGGGGGGGAGATCAGTTAATCATTGAATTTTACAATGATTTAAAAAACATGTGCAAGAAATTTGGCAACAGCTCCCAACCAGCCCATATCATTAGAGAACAACAATTTCAAGATTAATTACTAGAGCACTGAACGTCAGAATTAACAAGAGCTCCCAATATGTCACAGGTGGCTTTAACAAACAAAGGACAAGGTGAGATTTTTTCTATTGCTCCAGAAGCACCAGAGCACTTCCTTTTCATCCAGGGAATGCCTTTAAGCCCTCCTATGTATTTCGCTGTTGGAAGAGAATTGCATCACACTAATCTAACACACTAATCTAACACTAATCTGCGGGGATCCCAGATCACCGCAGACTGTGA
>NW_015244700.1:0-567 GCF_001447785.1 Gekko japonicus | reverse complement strand
TGTAGGTATCATTCTCTGAGTCTGACATGGCTGTTTGGTCTGTAAGGTTCACTGAGGATGAATGTGTCATTTCTTCTTGTTGGATAGTCTGAACAAAGATTCAGAAATCGTTCTGTGTATTGTGGGTTTAATCTGATTTCAGCTGACATCCGTTGGTACATGTGTTCTTTCCTTTCCAGCTTCCCCTCCACTCATCTCCAATGGCTTGGTGAACTGTAAATTCACACTCCATAAATTCATAATCTCTAACCTTATGTAAGCTATTTTCAGATCATCTGGCAAGCTGCCTTCTGTTATGGCTCTGTAATGGGGTCCAGGACAGTAAACAGTGAAAGAACTATCTCATAAAATGGATCAACAAAACTTTTTGTTTAAATAAAACTCTCTCCATCACTTTCTCCTCAATCAAATCAAATATTGGTTTGTTTTGCAGAAGTTCAGGCAGTGCTTGTCTGTCTGAGGGGGTGGTCATAATTGGAGGTGTGGATCTGATCTTTTGGAGAAGGCATTGGTGCTCCTTCCCGCAGAAGAACCCTGCTAGACTAGACCAGTGGTCCATCTAGTTCA
>NW_015244699.1:0-567 GCF_001447785.1 Gekko japonicus | reverse complement strand
AGGAAAACTGCCTGTGCAGAGTCTGTATGCCACAGCCAAGTAGAGGTCTGAAGACCTCCCCCCATTTCACTGTCACTGTATTAAAAAAAACCCAGTCACATGGCTTGTTAATTCCAGTTCAGATCCAAGGAAGCCTGATTGGCAGATACTTGTGTCACATTATCTTGCACTAAAGGTTGGGTGTGCGTACAGCAAGTTCATGGGTAACTTAGCATGCTAGCTCTTTGCACAAATTGTGCTTGTACCCAAGGATATGATCTGCAGGTGAAGGATCTAGTAACTGTGCTGAAGCTAAGCATGTCGGGATCCAGTTAATGCAAGGATGAGAGGGCCTATGGGTATCTTTACCAAATACTTCATCCTGTGTACAGCAAAGGAAGAAAAACGAGATAGACATGAAATATACGTGCTTCTCAAGGACAAGCTCTTGAAAAAAGTTAATTAAAACATTGAAACTGCCCAGGTTGATGAGTATCACACCCATTGGTTATGTTAACTATGTTACGTAGTATCATATCAGTTTATTGGTATTATATTTATTGTGCCCTTATGTTATGAAACAAACAA
>NW_015244698.1:0-567 GCF_001447785.1 Gekko japonicus | reverse complement strand
TTATACTAGTAACTAATTTGAGGCTTTCCCTCCCCCACCGCTTCTAGAAACTGAATTTGCATTGTTGTCTGGTTGTATTTTCATGGCAGGAGTGTGTATGTTTGTATGCAACCGTGTTCCTATTATTATTTTATTTATTTATTTACAACATTTATATCCCGCCATTCTTCCCAATCAGGACCGCTAAGGCAGCTAACAATGAAAACAAGCAAAGTGAAAACTCACCATAAAACCAATCAAAAACCAGAGATAAACAATATGTATATTTACAAAGAGGATTTTATAGACAGTTTTAAGTTAGGGGCATAAACTGCCTTGTACGTTTGTTTGTTTTTTGACAGTGGACAAGCAAGAAATACATTTGAAAATAAATATTACCTGCCAAGTTCTGACCCCATCACAGATTTTTAAAACGTAGTTTTTTTGGGGGGGGGGGCATTCTGGAAGGTTTGGCTCATTGTTTCTTTTAAAGTTGGTCCTGACCAGAAGAGGCAGGAAGGGGCTTATGATAAGGACAGACACACACACACCCTGCACACACTACAGTCCATGGGTTGCAGATGGGGA
>NW_015244697.1:0-567 GCF_001447785.1 Gekko japonicus | reverse complement strand
TCTTCTTCTTCTTCTTCTCTTCCATGGAACTTGAAAGCACACCAGCTTCTTCTTTATCATCCTATATTGTCTACCAAAGCATATTGGCAAGGAGCCAAAGAACTGTGCAATTAGCTCTGCATGCCTGAAGGAACTTGTTTCTCACATCTTCAAAACACATTTGAAACTAATGGGATTTTAAATAAGTTTGAATGATGTGTTTCTATGCTGTTCAAAGAATATTTAAAAATGTGTTAGGCATGTATAAATCCAAAGATACAACATATATTTAATGCATCTTACTTTCAGAGACTTATATGGAGTCATTAAAGCACCATGAACTTCTAGCTGTCTACTGCATCTTTATTCTGTTCATCCATGAAGGTGCTCAGTCTGGTAGGTTAGATGGAAAGAGAGAGACTGGTTCATAATGAACACTGTTGTTTGTGGCTGAGTGAGGATTCAACACCAGATTTCCCAAACTATAGCAATCACTGTTCAACACTGGTTCATCTCATGGAACAAAAGGGAATTTCCCAAGTGTCTATTGCAATTTAAAGCTATTACAGATCAATCAGAGAAGATGTG
>NW_015244696.1:0-567 GCF_001447785.1 Gekko japonicus | reverse complement strand
TTGTAGCGGTTTCTATTGCCTTACCAGGACACGATTGCAAACAAAAGGTGCAAAACAGTTTGGTTGACAGAGCCACTGAAGAGCCAATTATGATGGTGCCTGGTACCCTTCCGCTCCCAACAAGATCTCCCTCTTCGAGAGCAAAAGAGGGTAGTAATGGCCACAGACACAAGTCTCCGGGTGGAGAGCACACTCACAGGGATGGGTCACACAGGGCCTCTGGTCCCAGGAGGAGGTGGCCAGGTGCATAAACATTCTGGAACTCAGGGCTATCAGGCTGGGCCTGCTGGAATTCAGGGAGCTCCTATCAGGTCACCAAGTCCTAGTGCAGATGGACACTATGACGACCAAAGCATAGGTAAACAGACAAGTGGGGACCAGGTTCAGAACCCTACATGACGAAGCGAGGAGGCTGATAGAGTGGGCAGAGGTTCAGAAGTCCCTGAAGTCAACACATGTGGCAGGATAGGACAACGTCCTGGCAGATTGGCTGAGCAGACAAGTGCTAGACCAGTCAGAATGGGTGATGTGCAAGGTGGTTTTCCATCAAATCTGCGATAGGTTCAG
>NW_015244695.1:0-567 GCF_001447785.1 Gekko japonicus | reverse complement strand
GGGGACACCCCACCTGAGCCGTGACAGGTGTGAACATACGAAGTGGTGTTCAGTCATGCAAGCCCCCAGCCTGCCGTCTGAAGCAGTCGGACCCACACAGAGGCTTACCACCACCACCAGGCCCGATTTATTTATTGACGTCCCATCAGGACCCCAGAACAAAGCAACGGTGTTCTCCTACCCCTGGCTTGAGATACGCCTTCTCGACTTCCTTGCCGACTGGCATGGCGGTGTTCCAAATGATAAGGGACGACGTTGGCAGGATGTCGTGCAACTTCTTGAACAGCGTTTGCAGGTTACTCCGGTACTCCCTGAAGGCCTTCTGTAGGGGAGGTTCATTGGCAGAGCGATCGAGGTATCTGCGCAGGAAGAGGAAACCATCAGGGCTCTTGGGAACCCTGCGTCGAGGAGTGGAAACGGTCAACAGCACAGGAAAACAGATTCAGCTCCTCACCGGAGCCCAAGGTTTAAGTGAATTTCAACTGCGTTTCCTCACATGGATCCTGTCCTGCCTATTGTTTAACTTGCCGGGTATACCCAGGGTTCTTTTTGTAGCAGGGACTCCTT
>NW_015244694.1:0-567 GCF_001447785.1 Gekko japonicus | reverse complement strand
GACTTGCTAGGCCTTGGGTCGGTCTTCCCCTGAGTTGTTTTCTCATGATATAGACGAGAGAGGGAAGGACAGGAGGTCTTGTAAGGACAAGTAACCTGTGAACAGTTTTGGGGGGGGGGAATCAGATGTCGTCATTTCTTTGCTGAAAGTGTGGCTCTTGTTTGCCTGTTTCCCACCTGCTGTTTTAAAGCAGGAATTTGCCTCGGTGTTCCTGAACAGCTGCTGTATTTTGTTGCCCTGAGAAAGTTATTCGGATTCCAACTGCCTGTCTTCCAGCACTGGGTGGGTGCTGTCTGTGGTTCCGCTCTGATCCAGAAATCCTCCTGACTGCCATTACTTTGGTTCCGCTTTGATCCAGCAATCCTGCTGACTGCCACTGAAAGGCAGAGCAAAGTGAAAAACGAATGCTCCTGTTGTCATCTAGCTAGACATATGCAAGTTAGTCCAGTTTGCTGTTGTACCCTGATCTTTAGAGGGCGGTGATCTGCTTGGCCTCTTGTGTGGCATGTCAAGGGCTTGTGGCCAAGATGACCACCTCTGTTTCCTTTGGAGGCCCAGCTTCTGTGC
>NW_015244693.1:0-567 GCF_001447785.1 Gekko japonicus | reverse complement strand
TGCTGCTGCCGTCTCTAGATTTTCTACAGCATGGAGTCTCTCTCTCTGTCTCTCCCTGTGCAACCAGAGCTGAGCAGCAGGGGCGGGTCCCAGCTTCCTGATTGGCAGCTGCCACCGCTGTCTGTTTTCTCTGATAGGTTGCTTCCTCCATTGTACTCACTGTAAACAGTTCTCCCCCCCACTCCATGCCGTAGCCGAGCGGGAACATTCCTTTCCTCCCTCCTTCCCCTCGTGTCTTTTCCTTGACTCTGCCAGCCCCCGGGGTTTTCGATAAAGAGTCCCACACATTTTATTTTCTCCCCCGGAGACTGAGGTCATAGCCTTACCATCCTCTCTGAGGCGGTTGTGGTTCCAAGACACGGAGCACGGGTTTTGTCCGTGGAGAGACCAGACCGCAGCAGGCTGGTGCAAATGACGGCTGCTTCCCCTGGTCCCCCAAACGTCGTCGTCACTGTAGTCAGTGCAGGGCTGCGAGGGTAAGCCCCTCGGCTTGATAGACTCTCCATCGCAGAACGTTGTGGCTCTGTCATACAGTATTTTGGGGGCCGTGGGTATATCCTACCTGAA
>NW_015244692.1:0-567 GCF_001447785.1 Gekko japonicus | reverse complement strand
TGCCCAAAAATAGCCCTGCTCAGAAGTAAGGGCAACTGGAAACAGAGTCCAGTCATTCAAAGAGTTCTGAGGCCATGGCACAGCTAGCTCCAGGATCACAGCACCGACGTGTACTGGCCATGGGAACTGGCTGAACCAACAAGGCTCTCTAATTAGCCCAGGGCTTAAATAGTCTAAAGATGAAGCCCCACCTCTTTCTGGGCTTCCTCTGGCCAGGGCTTGATCCAATCCCTGTGAAGCATTATATGCACTTAGGCAGTGGTCTGACTCAGTAGCTGTAAGATAACCTGAGGTTTCATCACTGTTGAACTGCCCCTTCATGGGACTGGTGTCTCTCCTGCTTTCACCAGGTGGGGAGAGAACCGGAGTGACTGGTGGTCTAGGATCTTGCTCTACAAGATGGGGGCTGGTTGCCCTGGAGTCTCATGTGCCAGCAGCACCATCTGGAGCTGAGCCTCTAGGGGCAGCTCTTTTGACAGAGGCCTCGGAATCCAGGAGCTCTAGATCTGGAGGGGGTTTTGTGGTGCTGGATGTCAGTTGAGCTTCTGATCATCCCCCAGGACAGTC